>NC_049914.1:8282772-8565272 GCF_001411555.2 Juglans regia
AGACATTGCTCCCAAGGCAAAATAGAGAAACATTATGCTGTGAAGTTGTCGATACTCACAGCAAAATGACAGGGATTGTGTTTACTCCCATCTTTTAGTTTTTCTTACCTTTATACAATGATATAGTTGGGTTGGGGAATCATATGGTATTTTAGTTTTTAGATGTGGAGTTTATAATGCAACCCTGTTTTGTTTTGTTTGATTAAGCAGTTTAGTTCGATCAGAACTTTGTTTGAAGCTTTCCTCCACAACTTGCATTTAGTAGCTCTACTTTTATCGATACCACTTGCCTCCAAGGAGTAAGAACTACTTATCGAAGCCCTGCCCGAGTGGGAAATAGCAGTAACAAATAGCACTAACAATATATGTGGGAAATAGTACAACTGTAGTTTCATTTTTATACAACTGTGTTGTTTCCGTAAATCAATCATTTTTATACAGCTGTGTAGTGTTTTTAGTTGTAAAAATAAAATTTCTGAAGTCATCATATGTTATCTCAAAATTTTCGACTTAGACCCAATCTTTTATTAAACTAAATTGTTTGTTTCATTTATTTTGTTGAAGACCTTTGAATCCAAGGTATCCTAATCTGTATATATAAATAATTTGTGTTTAGATTACTTTTTATGTATAAATAATTTGGTTTATCGTGTTTGTGAGAAAAGGCTAAGAAAAGATACAAACTAATAGTATTTGGTGAACACTACTAACCTGAAAATTTAGGCATACCTGAAGTACTTTGTAAATTGTTTTTGGGTTGTGATGTATATAATTTAGTAATAAATGCCTGCCTTATAAAGTTTCAAGCCATTGGGCTCTTTTGAATGTCTGTTTGTCTACCTCTCATGTGAGCACACCCAAAACTAGAGCACATGCATACCAGATCAGAATAAAATGTTAGCAGGTGTTTTTCTTTGCAAAACAGAACACATGCATACCAGTTTGGGCACTTTGCATACTAGATCAGCAAAACAGAACAACAAGTTTATCTTATTTATGATGACTTTTATTTCTATACTATTTTTCTGCATATTTGTAGACTGTTTGTATGCGCTAAATGCGTTAAAATTTAGCTGGAACCTGTTAAAATTTTCACATTGTGTTAGATCTTTCTTGGGGCAGATATTTTGCTTTTTTCTACTTATTTATGAAGTGTTCCAGCCAAAATATACAATTTCAAAATGCAATAAAATATTATTAAACTATATAATATTATATTCTTATTTTCACTTTAATATGACTAGTCCAATGTGGACTCACCTAGCTAAAAGTCATTTGGTATAGTCAAAAGTTAATATTCTAGCCAAACTTGGAAGCTTGGCTATGGCTAGGCCATTTCCTGAACCATCTAAGATATCCTACACTGTACACTATATTCTTTACTTTGTCCTTACAATGTATACCATGTTGATATTGGTCCTATATCAACATGAAATATCCAAATTATAGGGGAGAGTCCCGGACAACAACTGTCATTATAGTCCTTGAGTGAAGTCTTTCCATTTCGTTATCCAGGTTTTTTTTTTTATTAAATAGATATAGGCTTAAGCAAGTAGAATAACAACTTGCTTAATTGTTTTTATTTTGTCTTTCGTTATTTTGCTATTTGTTTCGAACTTTGTACATTCATCAATAGAGATTACATTTCACACTTTCATTTGTGGCATCATATCTAGATGGACAAGACGTGGATGGATATTGAAGATAGATTTGTGTCTAACGAATATGCATCGGGGGTTAACCAGTTCATCGCTATGGCTCGGGAACATGCACCCGGAGGAGTTGACATTAGGTGTCCGTGTCGTAGATGCCGTAATATGTTCTTCCAACCAATAAATGTGGTCGAAGACCATTTATTTATCATAGGGATTGATCCTTCTTATAAGGCCTGGATATTCCACGGTGAGGATGAAGTATTGGGTGTTAGTTCCTCAAATTCTGGTGATGAGACCAGCTTGAATGATGGCTACATTGATGATATGGATGAGATGCTGGATGACATTCAGCATGGAGCCTCTATGGACCACTCAGACAGCGTTCAAAGACCTACTCATGGTGTATCAGAAGGGGGTCCAGGTGCCAACTTTGCTGACTTGTTAGAAGATGCACGTCGTCCACTCTATCCATCGTGCCTAAAGTTCTCAAAGCTATCATTTATCGTAAAGTTGCTTCATATCAAGACAGTTGGTGGTTGGAGTGTTAAATCCTTTAACATGGTTATCAAGTTGTTGAAAGATGCATTTCCTAATGCTCTTCTCCCTGACTCATACAATGAGGCATGCCGCTTGGAACGTAGCCTTGGCTTTAATTACACCAAGATAGATGCTTGTTTGAATGATTGTGTTCTTTTTTGGAAGGAACATTCTGATAAAGAGAAGTGCCCTAAATGCAACACTCCGAGGTGGGTGTTAAGCACTAATAAGGTAAAGAAAATTCCACAAAAAGTGCTGAGATATTTTCCTTTGATCCCAAGGTTGCAAAGACTATTTGTGTCAAGTAAGACTGCCGTCGCAATGAAATGGCATGCTTCTGAACGGGTCAACGATGATAATGTCATGAGGCATCCTGCAGATTCGAAGGTCTGGAAAGATTTTGATCTCCATTATCCTACATTTGCCTCAAATTCTCGTAATGTGAGAATCGGTTTAGCTAGTGATGGTTTTAACCCATTTAACAATATAGCTAAACCATACAGTATATGGCCAATGATACTCGTACCTTATAACTTGCCCCCTTGGTTATGCATGAAAGATCCATACCTTATACTATCTTTGCTAATCCCTGGCCCAAAAGCACCTGGTAATGATATTGACGTCTATCTACGCCCTTTAATTGACGAATTGAAATATTTGTGGGAAGATGGAGTTAATACATACGATGCCTCTACCTCATCTAGGTTTCGCTTACATGCCGCATTACTATGGACCATTAATGACTTTCCAGCGTATGCTAATCTTTCTGGGTGGAGCACAAAGGGAAAGCTGGCATGTCCAACATGCAATGATGAGACAGATTCATTGTGGTTGGTCTATGGGCGAAAGCATTGTTACATGGGTCATCGTCGGTGGTTGTCGGCAGGGCACAGGTGGAGATCTAAAAAGGTTGATTTTAATGGTAATACGGATTATCGGCATCAACCTATACATTTGTCAGGAGATGCTATAATGGAACAGTTGAAAGAAGTGACAGATGTACAGTTTGGGAAAACTACAAAGAAGAGGAAACGCACAGCCAATGAGTTGAATTGGACAAAAAGAAGTATATTTTTTGAGCTACCTTATTGGTCTTCCTTAGGTTTGAGGCATAACCTTGACGTCATGCATATTGAGAAGAACATCTGCGATAGCATATTAGGCACTTTGATGAATATTGATGGAAAAAGTAAGGACTCCGCCAATGCACGAAGGGATTTAGCCAACCTTGGCATACGAAAAGAATTACACTTACAACAGGATGGTGATCGTTATGCGATGAGGTTGGCATGTTACCAGTTAAATAAACTGGAGAAAAGATCTTTTTGCGAGTGGTTGGTAAATGTTAAGTTTCCTGATGGTTTTGCCTCAAACATTGCTCGATGTGTTAACGTTAGTGAATCAAAGATCTTAGGCATGAAAAGTCATGATTGTCATATTTTTATGCAAAGATTACTTCCAGTTGTGATTGGTGGATACTTTACGAGTGATATTCGACAAGCTTTGACTGAGTTAAGTACATTTTTCAAAAAATTGTGTGCACGGGCATTATGCATTGATGTCATACAAAGGCTACAAACTGACATCTCTATTCTTCTTTGTAAACTGGAAATGATATTTCCACCTACATTTTTTGATATAATGGTGCATCTCGCCATCCATTTGCCACACGAAGCCTTACTTGCGGGACCTGTGCAATCTAGGTGGATGTATCCTTTCGAAAGGTATTTAGGAAAGTTCAAGCGTTATGTCAAAAATAAAGCCCGTCCAGAAGGCTCAATTGCCGAGGCCTATGTTCATGTGGAATGCCTTACATTTTGTTCAACTTATCTCCATGACATTGAGACAACTTTTAATAGAGAGGAACGAAATGTAGATGTCGGTCAAGACCATCAAGAAGGAAGTTTGTTTGTTTTCTCTCAAAAGGTTCGGCTGATGGGTTCGTCCTCTTCTAAAAGGTTGGATGATCCGCTTTTTGCAAAAGCGGAGTGGTACGTGCTCAACAACTGTCCTGAGATTGAACAGTACCTAGAGTAAGTACGATAGTACTCTATACCAAAATTTCATACTCAACCTTCATCTTGTATACTTTTTTAAAAAGTAATTATACTATTCTACTTGTCTCTATGTGCAGACAACACTATGACAAGATGAAAGAAGAGGACACTAACAACGTTGATCGTAGGCACCAAACAGAATTTCCCAACTGGTTCAAGAACCATGTAAGTCATGAACATTACTTACATAATTGTTGACACTTTCATTTCTACACAGTGCATATTTCATTTCTTCACATAAGACGCTTACAATTATTATCAATGAAAATTACAGATTCGAGAATTGCGCAACTCAAACCCGGGTGAAGTTACAGATGAAGTTTATGCTCTGGCATGCGGACCAGATCCATGGGTTGGGTCATACAGTGGATGCATAATGAATGGAATTAGGTTTCACACAAAGGACCGTGAACAACACCGACGTACACAAAATAGTGGGGTCGTTGTACAAGGAGTACATCAGTCCAACTCGGTTGATTTCTATGGTGTGTTGACAGATATATTGGAATTATGCTACATGGGCTGGCATCTTGTATACTTGTTTAAATGTGATTGGTGGGACGTTGGTGATCCTAGACGAGGCATACGTGTAGGTGACCATGTTACAAGTGTGAATACATCTAGAAAATGGTATCAGGATGAGCCGTTCGCCCTTGCTTGTCAGTGCTCACAAGTTTTTTCCTTAAAAGACCCAAGTATAAGTGGAAATTGGAAAGTGGTACAAAAGATAACCAACAGGAATGTGTACGACATTCCATCGATCCCAACGGCCCTAGACGAAGGTGAGGACTCCTATGATGGTGAGGCATATCAAGAGGAAGATGCTACCAATGATTATGGTACAGTCAATCAAAGTGATAGTGGTTTGGTGAATCAATTGCATCGAGAGGATGAAGAACCAGTTGCAGTTAATGACTTAAATACGGTACACAGTGATGTTGGGAATGATATCGACCATACTTTTATTGACGATGAGGTGGACGGTGACACTTTTGACGATGATCCCAATATTGACCATTATGAGGATGATGATGAGGAAGATTTCCATTCGAGTTCAGAAACAGACATTGACTAAAGACAGATTCAATTCTAACTACTAGTTGATTTGCATAAATATAATGATCAGAAAATTGCTATACTTTATATATACAACTCGAATTGCTGGATATTGTCATTTCTGTTATGTAGATATCAGAAAAATGTGTGAAAATGGCATGATATTGTCATTTCTGTTATGTAGGTATCAGAAAATGTGTGAAAATGGCATGATATTGTCATTTCTGTTAAGTAGGTATCAGAAAATGTGTGAAAATGGCATGATAAGCTTTGACTGAATATATCAGATCACATGTCATATTAGAAATAAATATTTGTTGTAGAACTCAACAGGTGATATTTTTGAAAACTACTTATTGACCACTAATAGGTTGACTTCCTTGCTATTATGAATATTCAGTGAGAAGAAAATGTTGATAGTCCTTGGAATGGTGAAAAAAAACATGTTTATGATGTGTGTGAAATATTCTTTCAACCTTGGCTACCATGTATCTCTATTATGTGAATTGGAATACAAAGACTAGGGAAGATGAAACTAGGAACTAATGACTTAAAAAAATTAAAAAAAAATCAGTCCTGGGAACTAATGGTAAAAGATGCTAGAAAATGGCATTTAGAAGTGTTAAATCTGATTAGGTATGATTGCATTGGAGTTATGGAAACAACCAGCTCTACTATGTATGTTTTTGGAATGTACTATATAGCAAACTGTCCTGAAGCTTGTTGCCATGATGTGTCAACAATGGCAAGTATATATGGTTTGGAATATATACTTTTTCCATTTGATTGAGCATACATGTGCGTACTTGTGCCATGGAACAATAATGTCAAAGCAACCATCAAGAGTATCATTTCTGTCTAGAAAGGCTGATTCCTTTTCTACTTCATGTCATATTAATTTAAAATCATTAATATGAATGAAAAATGATGGAAATAAATCAAAAAATTGGTATCCTAACCATAAGTGCAGAGATGTTTTTTTCTAGGAGCAAAAGTTGTAAGATCTCGTTGGAATGGTATAGAACTGGACAAAATACAGCCTATAATTTGGGAAACTTCTCTTATTACATTTTATTAGTCAATTTTTCCTATTTAATGGCAGGCAAAGGTTGGACATATAATTCTAATTGATGTCAATTGGTGTCTATATCTCATCAATAACTTCATGTATATAATATAAACCCAACAAATGAAATTTAGAAATACAGGTATGAAATTGGAGCAAAAAAAAAACAAATTTCAATAATGTTAAAAAGTCTAAAAGGAACCTGGGTCGTTGGTAGGCTTGAGGAGCATTTAGTCCAGCTATAATGTTAATGGTTTTAAATGAAATAAGGTTAATGGTTTTAAATGGAACCTGGGCCGTTGGTAGGCTTTAGGTGCATTTAGTCCAACTATAATGTTAATGGATTTGTGGTTGAAATAATGTTAATGGTTCCAGCTATATTATAAATGGAGCAATTGTTATGTTTTGTATTAAGGCCAAAATAATTACCAATGGCCCAAAATGTCTCGCCCAAGTAGTATTCATACAAAAACAAGTATATTCATGACCAACCAAACTGTCCTGTTGCCCAAGTACTATCAAACCAAAACGTGGACTGGAAACTGAGGCCTCAAACAAGGCGCGGTAAGAGGGGTTCATTTACGTGGGAAACTGAAATATTTTGGCTCCACTTTCAAAGAACAGTCTCTTCAGACAGGCTGTATGAGGGTTGGTATACCTGCTGGCAGCTACTACCCTTTTACCATGGTAAAAGTGAATACATGGTTAGATTGAGGGTTAGTTCCATTATTTCCTTCACCAAGTCTCGGAAACTCAGTTTTTCACTTAGGCAATTGTGACAAACTGAGGATTATCTGATAAACAATTGCTGACTAGCACTACAACAACACCAAGTTCAACACATCTCAGCACTCAGTAGAGGGCAGGATATTTTCTGAACACCAAGAAGTAAGTCCTCCATTACCTTTAATCTCCACTGCTCAACAATGGGTTAATCAGATAATGTGTAATGATATTTCTGAAAGCCTCAAATAATATGGTTGGGTTCGCAAGAAACACAATTGTTCAGCTTTACAAAATGAGGTGGATGGGTTACGGTTTTGAAAAAAATGTTACCAGTTTATTAAGCACTCTTAAAGTGTCGATGGTAGGACTATATGCATGTGAAATCTATTTTATTTTTAAGCATTTAGTAGGTGGGCTCTCTCCAGGATTATCAAGCAATATATTTGTTTTGAGCTTCAACTAGTACTAGGGTTCTACCTTATAATCAGAAGATCATGCACACTTTTTTCAGCACTAACATGCCAGGACTTTGCCATTAAATGTGCTTATTTGAAATTTTCAGTTTACATTTTTCGATACATATTATACTTTGATGCATTTCAAGTAGGTCTCTACACTTTGGGTAAAAACTGGGTGGTATTGCTCATTTTTTAGACATTATTAGATACTTGGTAATGTATAGTTTATACAGATATAAGTATTCTTATATATACTTGGTTAACGTGGTTTTTTTCTCACTTGGTTAATCACTCTCTATAAGCTAATTTGTGGTTGGTAACCCATATAGTTCAGACTAATTTTTCCATTACTTGTATATAACCAACCACAAACTTGGGTTGTGGTTGGTTATATAATGGTTCAGCCTATGAGAGGAACCAAGAATTTACAAGGTGGGCGTGCTGGCAATCGCGCAGCAGCTCGTGGTAGAGGAACAGAAACTCTGCTTTGAGAACACACATGCTAAGAGACGAGAGAATTTCATTTTCGGATGCGGAGACTGAAGGACCGAGTGAGATCCCTGAGGAGGTGAGAATTCCAGCTAATGAGGCATCATTGTCTAACATTGATGTCCCTGCAGGTATAGAGATTAATCCACTCATACATATGTTACTAGTACTATTATGAATATTCAGCAGTTACTATCCTTGTTTTAAACATATTATTATAATTCTGTGGTCTTCTTTTCTAGCTCCACCCGAGAAAAAACGTGGACGGGGACCGGCTAGAAGCACAGAATTTGATCGCATTCGCAAATTTGGCAAAATAGCAGTAGAAATTAAGGATGGCCAAAGAGGAGTATCATGTCAGAATGCGACAATGTTTTCAACACGCGTGACCTGGATTGTGAAAATTTATGCAGACATGCGACATGCAAGTTGGAGTCGCGTTGATAAACAGAACAAGGATGAGCTAACGGATCGTGTCCGAGTAAGAATTGTGTCACATAAAGCCCAATTTATTGAATCCAAGTGTATTTACTTAACTTTATATAATTTGTCAATGTTTTTAATAGGCTGATTTTGTATTGGATTGGACCAAAAGCAACCATCGAGAGACAGTGGCAATGGCACTTGCTCAAAAATATAATGATTATCACTACCTACTGCACGGCAAGTACATGGAGTATGATACACATGAAGCTGCAATTTCTGGAGGGACAAAGTTGGTGGACAAGGCTGTTTGGCAATGTTTGTGTGAGAGATGGGGGAGTGAAGACTTTAAGGTAACAACTTTTCTTATGCTATTCCTTTAAAGTTTATTAGCTGGTTTTTATTAGTTATTAAAGGTTTTATCATTTCATACAAAATAATATTCAACAACCTGTTTTAATTGTAGAACCTATCTGCACGGAACAAACAAAATAGGTCCAATCAAAGGATAAATCACACGGGTGGCAGGAAGTCTTTTGTTAGGCTAATGGAGGAAAAGGTAAAAGCATTAAACCCATACTTATTTTTGTGTTTAATTTCTAACTCATATCATTTGTGGAATGTACTAATAAGGTTTGTTAACTCATTGAAGCGGGAACAAGCTCCGAATTATGTTGCTTTTTACAAAGAGGTGCATTGGTCTAGAAAAAAGGGGAGATTTGTCACTGAAGCTGCTGAGCAAAATTACGTGAGTGAATTCAGATGTGGACCGTTTACTTTTTGCTCGACATATATAGAGATTATTCACATGGTTAATGCCTAGAACTGATATGCTTATATTCTAATGTAGAATATGATGGTGGAGCTGTTGAATGAGATGCCACCAGAAGATGCGGGGGATGATAATGCAAATGCAAATGCTGTGTTCAAGGAGGTTTTGGGATCTCGATCGGGCTATGTTAGAGGGTTAGGCCACTTAGTTATACCTGAACCATCTGAATCATTGTTGTCCAATAGGGAGTTTATACGACTTAGGGAGGAGAATGAGAAGAACAAGGCTGAGGCGGAGGGCTTCAAGAGGAAACTTGAGACGTTTATGGTTGATGTCTCAAAAATGCAAGCTTGTTTTGAAGAATTTGACAGGCTGAATAGCCGTGTTACAGAATTGGAGTCACAGAGGGAGTCTCAACGGGAGACTCCGGGAGATGCATAGCCTTCCTCCAATAATGGGGATGTGGGGAGTTTTTTTGATCATGTTGAACTTTTTTGAAGTTGTTGGAGTAGAAGTAAAATATGGGTGCATCCTTTTGTTTAAAATTGATTTTGGGTGTTTTGTGGGGACTTGGTTGGAAGTGGTGAATTATGCCAAGACAAAGAATTAAGTAAAGAGCATGTATCCTTTTGATAGTAGGCCCATGGAAATATAGTATTTACAAAGGCATCCTGCATGGGTTAGCATGGTACAGGTATGATATTTTCCCTAATGCTGGCCAGTTTTTTAATGTCATTTCCCTAAAATTGCACACTGCTATTTTACTTGCATTTTTTAGAAGTCATCATGTTAGATGACTACATGATCTTTATAAGAAAAGTTAACTGAATTGTAGTTCATAAATCAAGTTCATAACTTTGACATGGAAAGTATATTCTTTGTAGTGACCAGTTGAATGATGGTCAGTCAATACTAAAATGCTAAAGTGATAGTGGGTTGACTATGAATCGAGGGCACCAGAACTAGTATTTGAGTGTTAATGAGATGTGTTCCAACCAATATATGGACTTTTCACAAACTCTGGGAATAGTGTGGAAAAAGTCAGAACTATATTCTAATGATTGTCAAATAGGTGGATGAAGCTTGAATGATTTGCATTAGATGTTACACATTTATCAACTTCATGTATTAACATTTATTTATAATAGACTAATATGCATTTTTGCTTTTTATATTTCTCTATCAATGTTAGTGTTAATTCATAAGGACACACTATGGACAACTGTTGGTGATTTTACACAATACACCTCCTCTGTTTTGAAGTTATATTATTATAAAGGAGATGAAAAAAATTAGTTGTTGGGGACCTTTTACGTAATTCTGGTTCTGAGTCTAGAATTGGGGAACTTTTACATAATATTTGACATTGTTTATCCAATATTGCAGCTATCTGTTATAGGGACTAAAGATCCCACAAGGTAGAATTGCAGTGCCTGAGCAGAACAAAGAACCAAGAATCCAAGCCTCCATGCATGCAGTTTAGGAAGAAGATCTTCATGTAAGGATATAGAATGAACATCCCAAAACTTCATGTATGAGATGCACGATAAGGCTTTAAGTTTAAACATCAGAATGTTATTTTGTGTAGCCCGCACCACTGCATGTTTTATGTAAATATGTGCATGCTGGTGAAATGCAATGAAACGATGTACCATTTTAATATATGCATGTACGCTAAGCTAGCTCCCCTTTCTGTTCTTACGTTTTGGGTATAATTTTGGATTTATGCTGGCCACTTCTGGTTAACATTCTGATGTAGTTTATGGGTTAAGACAGATTTGTGCATGTCCATAAATATTGAATGTAAGCCATGCACTTACAAGTATAAAATCTGCAGTTACTGAACCAAGTATATAAAATCTGAATGTAAGCCGTGGCATTAATTGTACAAAAAAAATAATAATAATATATTTTTTTGGGTATGTTATGCATGTCTTGAATTGATCTATTTAATGGATTATCTGGAAGACCGTTTCTGACATTGTGTTCTTGTCAAAAATTATTATTTCTGGTGAATAATTTTTATCGATGTTGCGTGTTTTTGAAGAACCTATATATGCCACAACTCTATAAATCTGACAATTACAAACCTTTAGGAAAAAAGTATTTCTGATGATACAATTTGGTTACAAATAAAATGAGGTTAATTCTGGCATATATATTATGGACAGAAATGCAATATGGGAAATACGTTTCTGGCAAGTCACTGATGCTAGAAATATGTATATCCTAAAGAAATTATTAACAAGAAATACTCAATTCCGGCGAGAGATGTCACCATAATTACTTTTTCCTAGCGAAGAGACCACCTGCTGGGCCACCTTTTCCTGGGTGAATGTATGCTTTATCTGAGGATTTGGTAATGCCAGAAAAGAGCCTTTTTGGGACAGAAATAGAGTTTGCTGCATATAGTAGTATGTTGGGCCAGTTATTTCTGACGATGTTGCCACGGCTTGATAATGCCAGAAAAAGTCATTTGTGGCATTAAATCTGGGTATTATGGACAGACATGGTCGCGGGAAAAACTACATTCTGTTGTAGTGAAAGAAACGCCACCAATGAAGACACCTCTTTTGGCTCTCCAACTCTTCCCATTGGCGTTCGAGAGATGATAGCCTTGAACATGTTTTCATCAGTAAGAAACTACAATGCAAGGAACAAAAGGAAAAAAGATCTATAGTGAGATATATATAATTAATTCTTAGAATTCCTACATTTAACAACTAATTAAAACATGTTAATAATTTAAAAAAATTAATTAAATCTATATTTTTCCATCAACTTAAGTTTTTAGAGCATTTAGTGGTGATTTTAGATGATATTATAACAGGTTCTGAATTCAAACCCTGACTCTACATTCTATCTCATCAGTTTAGCTTTAGGGAACAAGTAGTAATTTATCAAAATAGAACTTAATTGAGGATGAAAAATAACAATATAGAACTTAATTAAGGATGCAGAGAAATGAAAGTCGAGACGTTGGCAAGTAATTACAGGTTCAGCAAGGGGAGTCGTGGTGAACCAAGGTGCAACACAATTAGTCCTTATATTATCTTTTGCCCACTCACATGCAAGATTTTTTGTTAGCTGATTCATTGCCCCTGCATACAATTATAAAATTAGCTTAATATATAATTGTTGTTAATAATATTGTTCTAATCATGATATCTGAAACGAGTTCTTCTAATTGCAACTTATAGTATTGGATATAATATACCTTTGGCCGCGCTATATATGGATCCAACATTAACTGATATGACGCTACAGACTGAAGAAAGAAACACAATGCTTCCAGCTGACGAAGCTTTCAGAAGAGGATGTGAAAGTTGGCTCAAGTGATAAGCTGATTCGAAATTTGTGGACATCATAAGCGAGAAATCCTCGGCTTTGTACTCCGTTGTCGGTTTCATTTTGTTTGTTCCAACATTGTTAATCTGGATGTACATCATAATATATTTTATATCTTGTATAATTTGATTTAAAAGATAAATTTTAAAATTTAAATCTTACTAATCAAATCTTATAATTTAAAGTGTTCATGTGTATGGTATATATGCTCTACACCCAAATTTAAGAATATAATAACTCTTTATATAATATAGTTATCTCCAACAAAGAATTTAAGAGGGATGACTTACAAGGATATTTAGTTTTCCATCAAAGAGAGAAGAGACAGTGGTAATTAGCTTCTGTCGTTCAGATGGAGAAGTAACATCGCATACTGAAACAGTGACTCGAAAACCCTTTTTCCCCCACTCGTGCTTGCATTCATTAAGCTCAGCTTCATTTCTGGAGCATGTATGTACAGCCGCACCAAAACGTGCAAGTTCCTCCACAATAGCATGCCTGATCATGATCGTAATTAATGAACTTTTGATCGATTTAATTTGGAATTAAGGAAAACAATGATCAACTCTGATCCAGGCCAGAGACACACGGATCAACTCAACTCATTTAAAAGGAAAATGGAAGTTACCATTAATGTAAGATGCCTTAAAATTTCCTGTTGCACCAATATTAAAACTTGTTCGAGGAGAGAGAGATATTAATTAATCTACTCAATTTCATTAAAAGGAAGACAGGATCTAATATTGGAACACTTTCTTAGCTAGGAGCCTTAATTTATTGTGGTGTTTATATGTGACCCGATGCATGTAAACGCACAACACGTATACTAGATAGGCGTACTGTTTTGTGTGATCTGTATTTAGAGAAATGTCCAGACCACACGCATATACAACTAAAAACATGATAAAGAAATGAAAAATGATTTGTGCAAGCTTAGAGTGCATGCAAGTCTAGTGCAAGCCTAACAATTAGGAACAGAAAAACAAAAAAAGTCTCATCTTTGTTTCCCTTGTATGAGCAAAGGTGGTGTACGGGATTGTCTAGATTCTTCTAGAAAGAAAATAGTTGTAAGCTTCGTTGAGAATGGAGATGGCAGGGGGAGGAATGGTGAGGCGAGAAGAACTATGGGGAAATCTACAGCTGATGGAAGAGGAGAGCTCGATGAAGGATAAAGGGGATAGAAGCTTCTTCGAGAAAGTGTTGCTTGACAGACTGATTGGGAAGGAGATAATGTCCTCCATAAGGCCTAAGTGTGGAGGGTAAGTATGCCGGCGAAATTTCAGGAGGTTGGGACCAACATCTTTATCATAACATTCTCAACCCACGCGAACAAAGATAAGGTGTTGGAGGGTCATCCATGGTTGTTCGACAATCATCTATTCGTGCTTCAAATGTTTGATGCCTTTGTGCAACCAAGTAAATCGTCGTTTGAGAGGGAAGTAATTTGGGTCCAGATTCATAACCTTCCCATGAGCTGTATGAAGAAGGAATGTGGGCTACAAATTGGCGGATTTGTGGGATACGTGAGGGAGGTGGACTCGCCGAAGGATGGTATTGGATGGGGGCGGTACCAGAGGGTTAAAATTGAAGTACCCCTATGGAAGGTGATTGCTCAGGGACGATCTATCTCGGTGAATGGTAGGAGTGTTTTGGTGAACTTCAAGTATGAAAAACTACCGAGGATGTGCTTCTGGAGGTGGGACAAAGGATGAGAGGCCTCAATTTGGTGCATGGCTTCGAGCTAGTAAGACCACAAGGGGTGGTGCTTGGAAACATCCCTGAATAGGTCAAGAATTATTCATGAAGCCAAAAGAACTTTACAGAAAAAGAAATCTCAAAGAAATGAGGTTTGGTGGATAGAGAGAAGGATGAGGAGATGGGGCCTTTTCCCAAAAGGATGTTGGGGGATGAGGAGGATCGCAACTCTTAGGGGGGGGAGGAGAAAGGAGAAGGAAAATGTGGTGGAGAGTGGCCCATATATGGTTTGGTACCTTGAGGCAGGGTTGGGGGAGGGTGGAATATTGAGTGGAATATTGAGGGAGAAGGTGGATGGAGAAAGGGGGTGAAGGGTGGGAAGGAAGACCAAGGGATAATCAGGGTGGTATCCGCACCCAATTTGGGTATTCAAGAGGCCCATGGCCTAGTACAAATAATGTGATGTTGGCTGGTTTGAAAAACAGGGAGGGAAGTGACAGTGAAAAAGGAAGAGCAGAGAGGGATAGCATTGAAGATGGCTTGGGGAGGAAAACATCATTAACAAAGGCAGATGGAAATGCAAAGAAAGAGAGAAAGGTATGCCTAAAAAACCCTCAACAATATGTTTCTCAAAGAAAAGGGTGATTTCTCTGTAAGGTAACTAAAGAGATCTTTCTTCTTTTCTTTAAACCCATCCCCCTACAGATTCTCTTTATCTGAGGATTTGCCTTAATCAACTACATCAATTTTGTCACTTTTTGTGAGTTGAATGAGGGGGAACTCGAGGATGGGAAGGTTGTTGAGTCAAAGAAAGTTAAAAAGAAGGGGGAAATGAAGGATGAAAATGAATCATATGGATTGGCAGAGGTTGTTAAGCAGCCTCGCTAGGGGCAATGAAAACCTTAAGCTAGAATTGTCGGGATGGGTTTGGTGTGGGTTTTTATAAAAATCATTGGGAAATTGAGGGAAGAGAGGCTAGCCAGGCTATTCTAGAGTTTCTTAATGGAAGGAAAATGGATAGGCAGTTAAATCATACGTACCTAGGCTTAATGCCAAAGGTGAAATCCCATATCTCAATGAAGGAATATAGACCCATAAGCTTCTGCAATGTACTCTCTAAGCTAATTTCTAAAGTATTAGCAAACAAGATCAAAGGGATATTACATGGCATCATTTCTTCTAACCAGAGAGCCTTCATCCCCAGGAGGCTTGTTACTGATAACATAATGATAGCATATGAGCTACTGCACTCTATAAAGTCAAAACATGCAAGGAAGATCAGTAGTATGGCTATTAAGGTGGATATGGCCAAGACCTACGATAAGGTTGAATGGCCTTTTTTAGAAGCCATTTTGAGAAGAATTGGTTTTGGGGAGAGGCTAACTAGTTTAATCATAGAATGTGTATGTTCAGTGAGTTATTCAGTGTTATTAAATGGGAAACGAGGGAAGAAGATAAACTCTTCAAGAGGTATGAGGCAAGGAGACCCATTGTCTCCTTACCTATTCATAATCTGTGCAGAAGGGTTAAGTTAGTTACTGATCAAATGTGTAGAATTGAGGGACGAAATAAAGGGAGTTGTTGTGGCTAGAGGGGGAACAAAAATTAACCATTTGATGTTTGTTGATGATAGTGTAATGTTTAGTAGAGCAAGGCATGAGGAGTGAGAAAAAACTCATTCTATCCTATGGAGATACTAGAAAGCCTCAGGACAGACCCTAAACAAACCAAAGACTTCAATTATGTTTAGCTCAAAAACCAGTGAGGATATAATGAGTAAGATTCATGGGGAAGCAGAAGCTGTTATGTGTGATAAGCTGCCAATAGTAGTGGGAAAGCCAAAATATAATGCTTTTAGATATATAAAAGAAAGGGTGTGGCAGAAGATACAAAATTGGGAAAATAATTTCCCTAAGAGCTAGAAAGGAAGTACTTATTAAGTCTATTTTGCAAGCCATCCCCACTTACTCTATGAGTGATTTTAAATTGCCAAAAAAGTTTTGTAAGGACTTGTATGCCTTGCTATCGAGGTTCTGGTGGAGGCAAAATAAGAAAGAGTCTGGAATCCATTGGTGGAGTTGGAAAAAGCTGGGTTGCTCAAAAGCTGAGAGTGGACTGGGATTTAGAAACATGGAATGCTTCAATAGGGCGATGTTAGCTAAACGATGGTGGAGGTTGATGCAGAGGCAAGATACTCATGTAGCCAGAATATATAAAGAAATGTATCTAAAAGCTAACCAGTTTATTAATGCCAAGCTGGGTAACTCCCTATCACTAATCTAGAGGAGTATTTAGTCAGTGAGGGATGTTGTTAAGATGGGGTTGATGTGGAGAGTGGTGAATGAAAAAGATATAAAGATATGTGGTCAGAAATGACTCCCTTCACCAACTTCTCATTGTGTCCCATCTTCCATCAAAATTCTCAAGGTTGATACAAAGGTCTGTGATTTAATTGATAAAAGGAGAAAGGAATAGAAGGTGGATCTGATTGAAAAGGTATTTCATAGAAATGAGCCTAGGTTAATATGCACCATCCCTATTAGTATTTTTGGGGTAGATGATAGACAGTACTGGGGCTTTACTAAGCATGGTAAATTCACAATTAAAAGTGTCTACTATGCTAACCTTTAGGGGAGAAAGGAGAGTGGAAGGGGGACTTCTCATGGTCGAAAAGAAGTAGATCAGTGGAAGCAGTTATAGACTTTGGATGTTCCTTGTGGGTACATGCATTTTATATGGAAAGCTGTAAATAACATCCTACCTACAAGAGCCAATATGTGCAAAAGAAGAATTATAAATGATCCTTTATGTCCATTGTGTCAAAGAGAAGAGGAAAATGTAATCCAAGCTTTACGGTGTTGTCATCCTGCTTCTGATGCATGAGCAGATAACGAGAGCCTAGTGAGGAAATGGAAGACTAATGTGTTAGATTTTGAACACTTGTGGCTGGATATGTGTAGAAGGCTTCTAAAGGAAAGTTTGGAAAAAACTATAGCTATTATGAAAAGAATTTGGGGTAGGAAAAATGAATTTATCTTTGAAGAAAAAATTTCTAGCCCATGCAAGCTTGTGAAATTTGTTGTGGTCGGCCTAGATGAGTTTCATGAGGCAAACTAGAGGCAGGGCGAAAGGTAGAACCAGGGTGGATTGGTGAGTGGAGGTTAAGGCTAGTAGAGACCTGAAGGCAACAAATGCAAAGTGAATTTTGATGTTGTTTTAGACACAAATAACCAAAGATTGTGGATCGGGATAATAGTTAGAAATAACAATTGTGATATAATGGCTGCAATGTGTTCCCAAAAAAAGTTTGTTGTGTCACCTTTCATTGTTGTGTGTCATGCCCTCTGGAGGTCAATGGATTTGTGTAAAGAGCTAGAGTTTCGAGATATAATTTTTGAAGGAGATGCAAAAGGAGTAATTGAGGTTGTTCTATCCAATGAGATGGATGAGTCGGGTAATGGACAATTGGTGGAGGATCTGAAGAGAATATTGTTACCATGTCTGCAATGGTCTCTGGTTTTCATACACAGAGAAGGAAATACAGTGGCTCATAGTCTAGCTAAGATGGTCATGCATAATGAGAGAGAGTTTTGTTGGATTGAAGAACCACAAGAAATTAATCAGTTAATTGTAAATGACAAAGTTTGTAATGATTTGAGATTATAATGAAATGATACGTATCTTACTTAAAAAATTAAAAATAAAAAGTCTAGTGCAAGCCTGATTTTTATAAAAATTAAAATCCACCAGATGAGTTTCAATCCACTACCACTTTATATAAATGGGCTTGTACCAGGCTAAAGTTTGTAAGTTCGTGCAGATATTTTGTAAAAAATAGACTTATTGTGAAAAAAATAATTATTTATACAATTTTAAAGTGTGCAAATCTGTTTTATACAGAGAATGCTACTCTCTTTTTAAGAGTTTCTTGAAGTTTAGACAATATCCGTCACAAAGTTTTGTGTATGAGAGTGCTTACAACAAATGTTAGTTTGGCTTGTAACTTGAGTTACAGATGTAACTTCCTTTATGGAATGAAATGAAGTTTATTTGTTATAAAAAAAAAAAAAGTGTGCAAATCTATACAATCTATTTAAGAAAAAGCGAAACATATTTAAAATTTCTATGATATGCTTTCAAAGAGTTTTATAACGCTTGAACATCGACTATATTGAGTAATGATATACACACAATATATTACACAACACATTGCATACAAATCATCAAGGTGTGGATGACCGTATAAGGAATTTGGGAGTGCCTTTAGTGTCTAAGTGTGAGTGTTGTCAATAAGGTGCCATAGAAGAGATTAATCATGTGTTGTATGGTGGGTACATAGCGGCAATCATTTGGAAATTCAGCTCAAACATGTTGGGTATTCCGTTTGTCCCAAATCGGTCTTGGAAAGCAACAATGGAGGCTTGGTTTCGGAGAGCATCAAAATCATCACAACTTGGTACGCTAATTGGATTTGTTCCGGTGATAATTTCCTGGAACTTATGGAGGTGGAGATGTAAGGCCAGGATGGAAGGTAAGAAAGAAAAGGTTCATGTTTTATAGAGATGGGTTACGTATTTGATTCATTGGGTTGGTATTAAAATCAGTAAGACTTCTTGTTTAGTAGATAATGATTTTAAGGTGTTAAATTCTTTGAATTTACCAATTATTGCAAGAAAGAATGAAGTTTTAAAGGTAGTTAGATGGGCAAAGCCAAACAGAGGGTGACTTAAAATGAATGTGGATGGAAGTAGCCGAAATAATTCGGGAATGTTGGGTGCAAAAGGAGTAGTTAGGAATGAATTCGGGAATGTGGTATATGCTTTCTCCGAGTCATATGGGCATGAGAGCAATGTTTTGAATACCATACCGGAAGTCGTACCGATCAAGGCACTGGAACGAAATATTTTGATACTAGTACTGGTACCATTTCGGGATAGTCGATATATGAATAAATTATATATATAAATATATATAAATTATATTCTAAAATAATAGTCTATATATGAATAAATTATATATAAATACATATATATAAATTATAAATAGTCTAGTCTGAATTGAGAGTCAAAAAATAAACTTGTAGTTTGAAAAAGTAAAATAAAATAAAAGTTTGAAGGCCAAAATATAAGTCGGTACAGGCCGAAATTGAGGCCGGTACGGCCGGTATTTGGGCCGATACGAAACTATATGGTATCTGTACCGGCCCAGAGGTCGGTACGGCAAATATCAGTCGTACCGACTGGTACGGTACAAAATTGAAAACAGTGCATGGTAGTAATAATCTTGCGGAAGTTATGGCTCTATGGGCAAGTCTTAAACCTTGTAAGCAATGGGGGTTCAATAATCTTGTCATTGAGATGGATTCTTTAATAATATTGAATTGGATTAAGAATGGAAGATGTACTCTTTGATATCTAGAGGACTTTTGGGAAGAAATAGTTAAAATTTTAGGAGAGATAAATTTTTATGTGAGTCATATTTATAGGAAGGAAATAAGGCTATCAATTTTTTCTCACGGCTAGGATGCAGTGGTGTTTCCCAAGTGTGGGTAAGTCAAACGGAGCTTCCACATTTGCTGAAAGGGATTATTAGAACAGATGCATGTGGTCTACCTCAGATTCGAAAGTGCTGAATGTAAATTTAGGATGTAATATTCGGTAGTGTAACTTAATTTTGATGAGAAGTCATGCTTGATAGGTTTTTTTGTTTTTTCTTTGAGTACTTGGGGATGTATTTTCTTTATTTTCAATTTTTTGTAAATGTCAAATATTGTGATTGTTATCACAGTTTTTCTCCGTCACAAGTGAAAGATCAGTAATAAAATTAGACAGTGGTCACTATTGGACATGTGACTACCTTCTCTTTAATAATAAAAAAAAACACATTGCACACAAATGTTATAGATAAGAGTATTTTTGTAAAACAAAGTTACTTTTATAAGATGTTTTATAAAAACATCTTTTATTTAAAATATAATTGTGTATAATGTTATAAAAAATATTATGTATAAATTATTTTTCAATTTGTATACACCAGACATGGACAACTCATTTTCCATAGACAGCACGCTTAGCATGGTCTGTTGCATCGTTCAGTAGAGGAAGTCTGTCACCCTTCTTTTCTGGTTCAAACTTCAATAAATATGATTAAAAAGGGAAGAACTTTATTTCTCCATCGTCATCGTCTTTTAGTTTGGTAAAAGAACTTCACTGCCGATGGGAAAACCACAAGATTTAATTCGCGTATCGGCTAAGGTTATTTTTAGGCAGTGAGATGTTGAGAAGTGTTAAGAAAAATTGTGAATAGTTGTAAAAAAATAATAATATAATATTAAATAGTTATAAAAAATAAAAAATAAAAATAAAATAATAAATTATAGTAGAGTATTCTGACAATATAAATAATAGATGTTCTTGATGTTTTCAGAGATGGCGGATTCTGTCGCAGACAGAAACAACACCAAACTTTCGAATGGAAAGAAGTTAATTATTTGCACATCTATTATATATTGAGATCGTGACTTCGATCGGATTAAAGTTAAAAGTTAGCAAAACGAATGAGAGTTATGAACAAGAAATATGCAGTGCAAGTAAGTTCTAAACGCATCAAGGAAATTACATGGGCATAAGAAAACTCGATATAGCATGCTAGCTAGGCAGCTGATAGAAGATTAAACTAAATATGTAAGTTGAATACTTCATATCTATGATTTTTTTTCACTAGTGAACAGATCAAAGAAAACTCGAACAAAGCCGATCTATATATATATATATATATATATATAATCGATCCTAACAAAATCATACAAACAGAAGAAATATGTTTATATTAAGACAAAGAAGGTTTAAAGAGAGAAGTTAAAGGGAAAGAGCGAGAGAGCGAACCCGATTCCTTTTGTTCCGCCCGTGACAAGAGCCGTAGTTCCCTCAAGACTCCATCTACTTTCAGGAGTACTACTGCTATCCACTTCTGCTCCACCCATCTCTCTCTCTCTCTCTCTCTCTCTCTCTCGTTCAACTGTGTGGCTGACTGGCTGTGGCTTTAATACTTGTAGATTATATATAATTTATCGAGTAATGCTAGGTAAATTTTAAATTATGTAATTTTTTAAAAAAACATGTGGATTTCATTGAGAAAATAATTTTTTTATAATGGAGTTTACGGATTTACAAAAAACAAATTACCCGAAATTTATGTAATGCGAAATTTTTTGTTAATATGACTTATTTTAATTTTTAAGTGTCTTTGTATAGCAATTACTTAAATGAAAGTGACGTGATTGTGTTTGGATCAATGTTTTGAATACCGTCCAGACGTCGTACCGGTCAAGGCACTGGAACGAAATATTTCGGTACTGGTACCATTTCGGGATAGCATTTCGAGATAACGTTTCGGGATATTCGATATATAAATAAATTATATATATAAATATATATAAAAATTATATTTCAAAATAATAGTCTATATATAAATACATATATATATAAAAATTATAAATAGTTTAGTCTAAATTATGGGTTAAAAAATAAATTTGTAGTTTGAAAAAATGAAAAAAAAAAAAAACATACAGGCCGAAATATCGGCCGAAATATAGACCGGTACAGACCGAAATTTAGTCCGAAATGGTACAGGCTGGTATTTTAACCGGTACAAAACAGATATAATACCTGTACCGGCCGGACGGCCGAAACGAAAAATTTTAGCCATACCGGCCGGTACGGTACGAAATTTAAAACTTTGGTTTGGATAGTGAGGTATTCTGTGAATATATAGTAGTGAAAAAATAATGAAAAAATATTGATAGAATATTAAATAGTAGTAAAAAAATTGATAAAAATAATAATAAAATAAGGAATAATAGTGAGGTATTCTAAGAATATCTTAACACCTAAACTAGGTCCGAGTGGTGCTAGGCTGCCGCCCAATAATGATCGATGGGCATGCCACACGCCATAGCACATGTTGACGATCCTTTGCCTTAATCTAAGGCCTTCCATATGTGTATCAATTGACCCTCAATTATAGGAGCTTGTTTAGCTAGTTCTTTCCATTTATTTTGTAATCAATATTTATGTGTAATTACGCCATTATACAATTTGTAAATGAATATATATGAAAAGCTCTCACCACTCAAATGTGTGGTGGTTTTCAAACATTTTCATGGTATTAAGAGCCTACTTGGATTAGTATCCCACGATCCTCAATGGCCTCTGATTCTTGTCCCACCCTCCTTCCCTTCAACACCATGATTTACATGGTTAACATCAAACTCTCCTCCTCCAACTATCACTTATGGAATAGCCAACTTCTTTCACTTCTCGAGAGCCAAGGTTTGCTAGGTCATGTGGACGATACCCTTGTGCCGCCACCCCCATTTGATCCTCCCACCTCTTAGACACCAAATCCCAAACACCTGGCATGGAAAGCAACCGATCAGCGCCTTCATAGCCTTCTCTTCTCCTCTCCTCTCTCACATAGGAAGCCATGGTTGAAGCCGTCGGCCTCTCCACATCCTGTGAGGTCTGGACCGCCCTAGAAAACACCTTCAGCCACCGCTATAAAGCCCGTGAAATTTGCCTCAAAGATTACCTCCAATTGATGAAGCACGACACCCATCCAGTCACTGCCTACGCTCGTACCTTTAAGGCCTTATGTGATTAGCTTCACGCCATCGGTCGCCCCGTTGATGGAACCGACAAAGCTCACTTGTTTCTTCATGGTCTAGGGCCTTATTTCTCTAGTTTCTCTACTACCCAAATGGCATAAACACCTCTCCCCTACTTCTCGGATCTTGTGTCCAAAGCTAAGAGTTTTGAACTCTTTACAAAATCTCTAGAGACCCTAGTGTCCTCAGTTGCAGCGTTCACCGCTAACCGGACCTATTCTCATCGTAGAGGTGGCTCGTCTTGCCACGGCTGTGGCTACGCAAATGGGTCCCGCAACAAGTCCTCCAGTCACGGACACGGCCGTGCCCAATCCACTCAAGGTTTTTGTCCACCACGGTGCCGACAACGATATGATCGGCATCAGCATGAACCATCGGCGCAACTTGCAAAAGCCTTCAACGCTTCATGCTCTCTGTTTGAAAATGAAGCCTCGGATTGATTCTTGGACACAGGGGCTTCGGCCCACATGACTCCAGCCCACTCCACTTTGGACCAGTCCACCACCTACACGGGTAAGGATTGTGTGATTGTAGGGAATGGTGCGTCCCTACCCATTACCCACACTGGTAAAATTTCACCTTCTTCAGATCTTCATCTGTTAGATGTTTTGGTTGTCCCTCACCTCACGAAAAATCTTTTGTCCACTAATAAATTAATGCATGATTTTCCTTTATCCATTACATTTACTAATAATTTTTCCAATGTTCAGAATCATCAAACAGGAAGGGTGGTGGCAACCGGTAAATGCGATGGAGGCTTATATGTGCTAGAGTGCGGAAATTCCACTTTTATTTCTATCCTTAAAAATAAATCTCTTCATGCTTTGTATGATTTATGGCATGCTTGCCTTGGACATATTCTGTTATCTCTTTTTTAAATAAAAAAATGACAGCTTTATCTTACTTCTTTATTGCCATCTCCTAAATTATGTAATACATGCCAACTTGCAAAGAATCATTTTTTGCCTTATTCTCGTAATTAATATAGGTCATCTAATGTATTAGATCTTATTCATTTTGATATCTGGTGTTCTTTACCTGTAAAATCAAATTTGGGTTTTGCCTACTATGTTTTATTCATTATTATTCTCATTTCACTTAGCTTTGTCCGTTGAAATTAAAATCTGACTTCAATGATACCTTCATTCAATTTCAAAAATTTACATAAAATCAACATTCTGCTCGTATCAAAATTTTTCAAAGTGACAGTGGTGCAGAATTTACTAGCAACTGCTTTAAAACTCACCTTTGTGCCTCTGGCATTCATCATCAAGTCTCTTGTCCATATACTCCTGCCCAAAACGGTTGTGCTAAAAGAAATCACCGTCATGTGACTGAGAGTGGCTTAGCACTGCTTTTCCATTCCCACACTTCTCCTCGCTTCTGGGTTGACGCCTTTAACACTGCAGCTTACATCGTCAACCGATTGCCCACACCACTTCTTGGAGGTAAGTCCCCCTTCGAGCTTCTATATGGTTCCTCTCCAAATTATGAAAATTTTCATCCATTTGATTGTCATGTCTACATGATTATATGCCTAACAAATTTTCCCCCGTGGCATTCCTTACATTTTTTTGGGTTACAGCTCTTCTTACAAAGTGTTATGTTGTCTTGACCCCACCACCTCCTAGGCTCAGTTTTCTGGAACCAAGTCTTCCCCTACAGAAATGCTTCCATCATCCCATGCGCCCCATTCCTGATACATTGCACAATCCGGATCTAACCCGTGTGGTATTTGTACTGATCCAGTGGATGAGTCTTTGCAGCCCAATGATTCTCTTGTAGGTCCATCCTTGCCGCACTTAGATCCTAGCCCAGCTTCTCTTGAGCTCCCCACTGAGCTGCCTATCACTACTCCTATTGCAGCTACTCCAATGGGTTCTAATCTCATGCTTACACGAGTCAAAGCTGGTATTTTCAAAACTCGACATCCGGCGAATCTTGCTCTCTTTGGATCCTATGGTCTTCTCTTTACACTACTTGCATCCACTTAGCCTAAAGGATTCAAATATGCTGCAAAGAATTCTGCTTGGCTCGCCACCATGGATGAAGAAGTTCAAGCCCTGTAAAATAATCGTACTTGGATTTTGGTCCCTCGACTTGCCAACACCAACATTGTGGGTTCCAAATGGGTGTTTCGGACCGAATACTTGCCCGATGGATCTATCAAGCGTCTCAAAGCCTGCCTTGTTGCCAAGGGCTATACACAAGTACCTAGCCTCAACTATACTGACACTTTTAGCCCTGTTATCAAGGCTACCATTGTCCGGGTTGTACTCTCTCTTGTTGTGACCAACAAATGGCATCTCCGCCAACTTGATGTCAAGAATGCGTTTCTCAATGGTCATCTTACTGAACATGTCTATATGAAACGACCTCCTGAATATATTGACCCTCGCTTTCCTAATCATGTTTGTCAGTTGAAGAAAGCTCTTTATGGCCTCAAACAGGCCCCTCATGCCTGGTTTTAGCGATTCAGCTCTTTCCTCATTCAACTTGGTTTTCTTTGCAGTTGTATTGACACATCACTTTTTGTCTTTCACAGGTAGTCTGACATTAATTATTTGCTTCTTTATGTTGATGACATCATTATTACAAGCAACAACTCCTCTCTTCTTGATAGCTTTTCCTGTAAGCTTAATTATGAGTTCACTACTAAGGATTTGGATTCTCTCAGTTACTTTCTTGGTCTAGAAGCTAATCCATCACTGATGGTTTTTTTATCCGTCAACTAAAATATGCAAGGGACATTCTCACACGAGCTCAGTTACTTGACAGCAAGCTTGTTCACACCCCCATGGTTGTCTCTTAGCACCTGTCTTCTGACGGTCCTTTGTTTTCAGATCCCACTCTTTACCGATCTCTTGTTAGTGCTCTCCAGTATTTGACTATCACGTGTCCCGATATTGCTGATGCTGTCAACTTTGTCAACCAATTTCTACACTCTCTGACTGAAGACCATTTCTTCCTTGTTGTCAAGCGCATTCTTCGCTATGTTAAGGGCACACTGTATTTTGGCCTCACTTTTCATCCATCCACTACTACTGGTGCTTTTGTTGCTTACTCTGATGTCGAATGAGTAAGATGTCCTGACACACGTCGCTCTACTTTTGGTTATTCTATTTACCTTAGCGACAACTTGGTTTCCTGGAGTGCCAAGAAGCAACCTACTATTTCTAGTTCCAACTATGAGTTTGAGTATCATGCCTTTGCTCTCACTGTCGCTGAAATTCTTTGGCTCACACATCTCCTTCATGAGCTCAAGATTTATCTTCCACAGTAGCCTCTTCTCTTATGTGACAACCAAAGTACCATTTTTTGGAGCTCCAACCCCGTTTCTCACAAACGGGCCAAGCATGCTAAGTTAGACTATCACTTTCTTCATGAACTTGTTGTCGCCGGCAAACTTCGCACACAATATGTGCCTTCTCACTTACAGGTTGCCGATACCTTCACCAAAAGTGTGCCTTAGCCTCTCTTTCAATTTTTCCAATCCAAGCTCCACGTCTATTCAAATCCAACGCTCAGCTTGCGGGTGAAGTTTTTCCAGTCTGTTGACTCTAAGATCAGTATGAAGGTAGAATTTCGAACTCAAATGTGCACGTTTTCAATCATAATAACGTGAACTAAAAAGATTCGATTTACATAACTCGCTCAAAAGAGAAATTATTAAGATTGAAAGAGCGTGCACGTTTTCTTCATTAATTAACTCGCAATACATAATTAATGAAGAAGACAAAGCATATGTCAGGTCCATCTGACACTACAAGAAAGATGGGCTTTTGTGGCCATTTAATTGCGACGAAAAGATTATTTGTGACAAAAACAGACTCATTTTGACTGTAAATAGTCATTTTGCTGGAATTAAATGGCCACAAATAAGTAGTTTTCTTGTAGTGTGAGTAAGCTAGCTATCTGCATTCTTATCTCTAATATTAAATATAATATTACATACGTGGACGGACATCTGAATTAGTACCTATGCCTAGCTGTTGACCAATAATTCGAGCATCGTCCAAACCCTGCAACCTAATATCACTTCTATATATATATATATAAGGGATATATAACACCATATATTGAGCCAGTTCTTTAATGCTAGGTTCATCTCCAAATACATCATAGGAGCCAAACGCATGCACAAATGATGCTAAGGGAGACCAGCAGTTTAGTTTGACGAATAAATTTGTGACAAATTAAAAACCAAAAGAAAGAAGAATAAAGTTCTGTAAAAGATTATGCAAAAGAAGAGTGCAAACAATTGGCCGAAGGAATTGATATCTGACCTCACAATATGTAAGTACCGATCAAGCCTTGGCAACTTGGTCATTCGTAGAATTTAGCTTGGATTTGGGTTAACAACATATATGTTACAAGTGAAGGAGACGCTCTGATCTAATAAGTGCTGAATGCATCAAGAAAAAACGTGCAAAAGAAGAGACGTGCAAAAGAAAACTAGGAGAAGGTAAATGCTTGTATATGCACACCAAATGTGCACGCCAAATATGCATCAGTATATTTTAATTTTTTCTTAATAGTTAAGAAATTTACTACTAATGAATTTGTATTTTTTAAAAATGTTTAAAGATATTTAACAAATGTTTAAAAGAAAAAAAAATTGCAAATGCATTGATGTACATATTTGGAGTGTACATTTAGTGTGTACCCCAACATTGTCCCTAGAAGAAACTATAAGATATAAATTTGAATATATATCATTATTGGAATGCGGGTATTTGGCATTAGGGGTGCTAAGCACCTCCTATGGGTAGCCCCCGACCCACCCCCGCATGGGCGGGGGAGAGAATTTCCTCCCTGCCCTCGGAGTGCGGGGGCGGGGTACCTCGTCCCGGATAATGGGGTGCGGGTGGGGGGGTCAATCCATCCGCCCCCTACTAGGCCTTTGGCCTAGAAACTACTGAAATGGGCCTAAAATGGCCCAGAAGCTTTTTCTTTTAAGCTTAGAAACATCTTCTGGGTCATTTTGGACCCATAAAATTAGAAGTAAAAAAAAAAAAAAGGTTAAAAAACCATATTAAAAAAAAAAGTTACATGGATAAAAATAATATATACATGATACAAATTTACTAATTTAGAGCAAATGAAGTACTACTGCAGATTACTAGTCTACCACCTAATAAACTAATAATAATAACTAAACTATTACAAAATTACAAATATAAAAGTATTTAAGGGACATTGTATCAACATTACAGATCATTGAATACATAATATGTACAAATGATTCAAATTTCAATATTTTAAAGATAGAGCTGTTTGAGTCTTTAACTGTGACATTTGGGGCGGCCTAGGCAGGTAGTCTTTTTATTAACACATTGAGATTTGAGACTTGTGCACATATTCATATTGTAGCGGAGGTAGACGTCGTCTGAGTTGTCTCATATGTTGCTATAATAATTAATACTAAAATCAATACTGATGAAATTGAAATGAATACATAAATAAAATAAAATAATAAAATAAAAACAACAATTACCAAGTGGTCCAGATCTAAAATGATCACCACCCTCCTCCTCATCGGTCTCCTTAAAATCTAAAACATCCAGAACATGAATATCATTTCCTATCGTCCAACTCTATGTGCATATCAATGTCTCCACAGTTGTAGGAGATAATGAACTACAGAAAGGATCTAATATGTGCCCTCCGGTACTAAAGGTTGACTTTGAGGAAACAGTGATAATAGGGATGACCAAAATACAGTGGGCCATCTCAGAAAGGATGTAATATTTCTTTGTTGCCGCCTTCCACCATTCTAATATATCAAAATCATCATCATCTTGAATTAGATCCATTGACAAATAGTTGTCTAACTCTGAAACCACCTCTGTAGATTGACAAACTAGTATGAGATTCTGTGCGAGGGTCTTAGTTCATGTCAATCTATACTTCTTTGTTGGCTTGGTGTCTAAAGGAGGCGTTGGGGTAGGTGTAGTAGATGCAGTATCACCCTTAATCGCATTACACTCATCATACAATTTAGCCAGGGTATCTCGGGCCATATCACCAATAAGATTAGTCCATCCCTGATCATGCACAAGTCCCAAATCATATAACATGCCTGAAATTTTCAGACGAGAATCAAGAATAAAAGCCACATATAACAAAATATTTAGTCTACTCAAATCTCCTCAATACTTGTCATATTTGACCATCATGGTCAATGTCATCCCCTTCATCCTTAGATTGGAACATTTACACATGTCTCCTAATTCTTCTTTCACCCTACATATTTGTTGACAAAACTCATGGGATGTAGGATACAAAGAACCAGATAATTTCAATGTGACATCGTAAAAAAATCCGAGAAAATCAACAAAAGTAGAAACTACCTCCCAATCATCACCATTAGGATTTCCAAATCTCTCGTGCTCATCAAAGTATTTGACATATTGAATGTCTTCATCACCCAATAATTGAAAGGATGCCTTATATTCTTGGGCCGCCTCCAGCATCAAGAAGGTTGAATTCCATATGGTAGGAACATCAATACAAAGACTCTTATTCAATGTTATGCTCGCAGTCTTCGCTGCAATCTTGAATTTCTTCAATCTAGAAGGAGAAAACCTCATAAATTTCACAGTCATTCTAATTCGTGCAACCGACTCATCAACATCTTTCAACCCCTCAATTACAATTATATTCAAGATATGTGCAGTACATCTAACATGCAAATATTCACCACCTAAGAATGTCTTATTTGCCTCTTTAGATAAGTCTTTAGATTTCCCAAGGCAACATTATTAGACGAGGCATTATCAATCGAAACTGTCAAAACTTGTGCCAACCCCCCCTCTTTTATTGCGGCCTCCAAGGCCTTCACAATTGTCTTGCCCTTATGATCAGTTATTTGACAAAACTTAATAATCCTTTTGTGAAGGATCCAATCAAAATCAACAAAATGCACAGTCAAATACATGTAATTCATATTTTGGATAAAAGTACAAGTATTGATAGTGAGGCAAGCTACCAAACCAGCCAATTGGCCCCTCAAAACATCTTTATATTTTCTATACATCTTTTTAATATCCTTTACCACAATGTTGCAAGAAGAAAGCGTAAATCTAGGTTCAAATTCTTGGACAAGTTCTTTGAACCCTCTCCCCTCCACAAATTGAAAATGTAGCTCGTCTATGATAACCATACGAGCTAACTTCCTTCTACACTCATCGGGTTTATATTTCGTATACCCCTTCAACGTTGGACCCCTACTACTCTCATCCCCCATTTGTTTTAGTCCAGTATCTAGTCTAGATTGAATCTTCTCCAGTAAGGATTTTAATATTAGACTCTTCTTACATTGTTCCTCTAAATAGACCTTTAACTGGAATTTATCATGTTTCCTTTAGTAACATCTATATATTTTTCCACAATGATTACATTTAGCTTGGAGGTTATTGGGGTCACCACCCTCTAGTTTGGTAAAGTGAGACCAAACTATGAAAAGAGGTTTCTTGTCCGGTGTGGGCTTGGGGGTGGGCAAGGTGTACTCTCAGGAGTTAGAGCAGGGTTAGGTTCTGGGACAGGAGTACTAGTAGGGATAAGAGAGCTATCACTGAAATCTCTTTGAGAAGACATTCTTGAATCCCCAATACAATAAAAAATTAGAAAATCAAGCAACACAAGACATTAGGGGTTCAATCTAAAACCCTATGAAACCCCTAAATCAATTTATTTAGGGTTTCGAATTTGGACCCTAAACTAATTTAGGGTTCCAAATCCGAAAACAAAAAAAAAATTCAAACACAGTGCACACACCACAAAAATTCGTTTAATTTCAAACACATGCACAAATTAGAATTTACAGCACACAAATTCATAATCATTCTCATCCTTCATCTCCGATTCAACCCATCCTTTCTCCAATCTCCAATTCAAAACTCAAAAAAAAAAAAAAAAGGTTCCAATCGAGGTCAGGAGTAAGGCGTCTTACCTTTGGCGCAACAAATGACGGACAAAGCAACGATGAGTCTCAGTCTTCAGAAGTCGTGCTCATGGGAGAGAGACACAGAGAGCGCAGGAGAGTCTAAGTTTGAGAGAGAGTTCGAGAAGCCAGTAGTATAAATGGGCCAAGGGAGACTTAACAGGTAAAATGAAACGATGCCATTTTGTTATGGATAAAATGGCGTCGTTTTACTTTTGGAGTGTTTGTATATATATAATATAATATAATATAATGTAAATATATTATATATTATGTGGGGTGGGGGAAAAACAGAGCGAGGCTTAGCTCCTTCTGTCTCCCACCCCCCCTCCCCCCCGCATATGTGAAATGGAACCCCTGCCACTCATGGGCGGGGGTGGGGCGAACGGGGAGGTGCACTGGGCTGTGGAGCCCCACTGCCCACCCCTATTTGGCATAAAATTGACCAAACCAGCCCAACCCAGTAAGAAAGAATCACCAAAGGTTAATATGAAATAATAAAATAAGGAAGTTAAGTCAGACACAAAGGTGAAAGGGACATAAGGCTGACAAGAGATAAACCCCTCTGTTAGAGTATTATGTTAGAATTTACCATATTTTGAATATATTCATAATATTCTAATACGTGTGGTAATATGAATTATTCCATATCATGATATTTAGTTTATTGTTTAAAGTAATTAATATCAATTAGTATCATTGATTTATTATATTTTCATTATTTCTCTAACCTCATTCCTCTATAAATAGGGGCGTATGTTATATATTGAATGACACTTCAGAATAGCAAAGATGTGGCCCTAAAAGTGTCTTTCTATCCTTATCCTTCCCCATCTAGATGCAAGATATCTCTGTTCTATATTTTATTTTATTTTATTTTCTACACACTTCAAAGACGCCTGGATAAAAGGGGATTTCTCTATACACAAACATAAGCATCTTGAAGGCTTTAAAGACATCGGATTCTTTATCCCCTAACTGAAGGGAACAAAGATCTTCAACCTATATAAAACTAAGAGATATGTGAGGTTATGAGAAACTATAAAAATCACCAAATATTGTGGATTTGCCCCCAAACACCCTGTGGACGTAGACTTTATATTGAACCACGTAAATATGTATGTTTCTCTCTCATTCATTATTTATTTTTCGTGAATGAACGTAAAGGCACCATGCCAACGTCCAAGCCACACACAGATAGCCTCCGTCATGGCATGTCCTCCGTCCATTGGAGGATTCTATTCCTCCTGGTTGTTGTCTCTGCTAGGGTTTTAGGGTATTCTTCTATGTACCGTGTGTTTCATCCTAAAACACATGCTCACATGTATCAAATTTGTGTGCTTACCCAATACTTCAAAATTAAAGCCTAATAAAACACTAACATTCTAATCCAAAATTCTGGTACCATCTCCTAAGGACTTATGGGTTTATTCAAAGATGTATTGCTCTAATACTACCCTGTGACGCTCCCAGATTCTGCTTGGGATTTGACAGAGCTTGAAGCATCGGGACATGCAACACAAGGTCACATACCTCCGTTCATGATAGTTAAGAATGCAATGCACCTAGTATGCTTCTAACAATATGTTGTAATAGCAGCAGATAATTTTTTTTTTTTTAGTATTAAATCTTTTTTAAGTATTATATAATGTACCAGAATGATAATCTCAAAACATAAACATATTTCCATAAATATTCACATATCAAAAGTTATAACATCTGTCCAACATGTTTGTAATCAAAACACATGGTAATGGAGACAAAACTCCATAAGTACAGACATAACATGAAACTAAACTAAACACCAAGTCACTGACGTAGCTTGGCTACAAGCTCCAAAATAGTATTCAAAAGCTGGAGGATTAACTCCATGAGCTCCCCAAGGCTCCTGCCTATTTGATGTCATCCAGTTGGGGGTGCGCGGGTTCTCCAATTCTTGACACATCGTCTACCATTCGGGAGGAATTGTAATTGGGGGACATAGAGTTTGAATTACCACAGTGAGATTTATAAATCCCAGCAAGTAAGGCTCCTAAGCTATTAATAGTAATAATAGGCATGCATGACAGTAACATGGCATGTATGCTTGATGAACATTTTTTTTTATGCATGACATGATTTAAAAACATCGTAACTTGACATGAACATGGCATACTTAGAAACATAATAGACATGAACATGGTGTACTAGCTTGCATGAACATAAGACATCCATACATATACATGTTTGATTACTTAAAAATTGATACTCCACGGTACCACTTCACATCACAGGTCCTTGCACCAGTTGTGAGTATGTCATTCATGCAGAATTTACCCCTAGCTAAATCCATAACTTGTACTTGTAGCATGTTTCGGCACCCACTGACATTTGGTGTCTGACTTCGCTCCGGGAACCCTTTACTTAGGTTGCATTGAAAGTCTAATAACAACAGTTTGTCAACTCAAGGGATTACACTCTATTTTAAATACTCAATGATGGACGTGAGAGTTCCACTAAGATAATTCCTCATCCTAGCACTTTGAGATCATGATAAAACAAAAGACTCATACATGATTTATAAGTATTTTCATGACATACTTGTATGCTTATGGCATGACAATCATAACATGTGACATATATTCATGTAACAGATTCAAATGACATGGCTGGCATATTATAAAAGAATTAAATAAGCATAGAAAAAAACATGAATATAAATAAAACATCTTACCACCATGCGTATATAAAAATACATAAGTAAGTTAGAAGCTAACTTACAAAATGTTGTGTGTAACGCAAGCGTAGTATAAGCTAAAATGAGATACATTCTAGGATTAGAATTGCTCACTTAATCCTCATAAAAATAGAATTATTAACTTTGGGCTTAAATTATAAAATTACCCCTTAACTTTTGAATAATTACAAATTAGACCATAAACTTAAGGAAATTGCAAACGAACCCCAAAACTTACCAAAATTTATATTCCTCATCTAAATGTCATCCTAAATCTAAATATGGGCTCAGAATTTTCAAAAAATAAACCCCTACGATGAGAACTCCTCTTGGCCGATTCAAATAAAGGCTAAAAGCACTCTCATTAGAATAGCCAAGGCCAAACCCAAGTTTTAGCTAATATGACATGAATTCGTCTTTGCCTATTCCATTCACATCTAATCCTTATATTGGATTATCCATTTATTCTTTATATAATAATAAAATAAGATTTATTTAATTTTTTATTTTTAATTTATTTATTTTTATCATATTTTACCATTCTACCAATTATATATAAATTAGTAATCATATTATAATTAAATATGGTTAATAATTTTCTACCAAGAAAAGAAATGCAATGCACAGCATAGAACAAAAGTAATCTTATTTTAAGATTTGGTTCATCTACAGTAAAGAGCAAATATGACTTTTATTTTGCATTAACAGTATAAATTAACTATTCATACACTTTGTATAACCCAGTGCACGCCATATTTTGTCCTAATAGCTCCCAATATGCATTTTTTTTACCTTTGCCTAATCCATTGAGATTGTTCTAAAAACAATGATTTTGCTTGCTATTTGGTCATTTAACACACTAACATGCTTAACTAGAAATAAGAACTCACAAATATTATATCCTTATTTCTAAAATCATACCTAGACACCAAATCACACATTTTACAAAATCTTAACTCACTACTTCAAAAAATAACACAAAACATCAAGATTAGGTCAAACCAAACCTAATCTTTGTGTTCTTCTAATACTTTCATTTCAACTCTAGGTACTCCAAAAGTCCACAAATTTCACTTCTAACATGTTCATCATTCAAACATATTTAATAGTATACTTGCCTAACAACAAAAATCACAAAACTTAACAAATGAAACTCGGTTTACAAGGAAATCATAGAAACCAAAACTTGAATCATAGAGACTAAATCCTTGATCTTCATGCAATAAATCTTGAAACAATACATCAAAATACCTCACATTCAAGTTCTAAGTTGATCCAAGCATTAAAACCATCATGTCATAGAAAATAATCCATCAAAACAAACACCTAACTCGAGAACCTCTAAATCATGCTTAAAAACAAACTCTTAGCATGTTTATAAAAAATTCAGCAAGATCTAGGCAACAAAGTTTTAAAAATCCAACTTAATCCATAGATCTAGGCTTTAAGAATAAGATTTACAAAAATCAAAACCATAAACTCAAGATCCTATGACTAAAATAACAATCTAAACCAAACAAATTAACTCCTCTGAAGGAATCTAGTAGATCATGCATAATGATTCTTTATATATAGATCATGCATAGTCATTCTATATATAGAATGGTATTGTATATATAAATCTGAAGCGTGTAATATAGTCACAAAGCATTGCAAATCATTAATGGTCTTGAAAAGATTATTGGGCTTGTAACAGATTACCCCTACAATATAAAAAGGAAACTGAGATCCACTTTTCTCGCCTAATTTATGTCACAGGCTAGGGTAGCGTATACGATAAGCATTAGAGGTTATTCAGAATGAAGAGGGCTCGGGTCTTGGGCTTAATTGCATGGGCCTTTGGGAATTAGAAGAAGTCTGATGAATAAACTTGTATAGGTCAGTAAGCCCATTAAGGGCCCAATAGATACGATAGCCTATGAATGTATAAAAAGGGACTCAGTATGTACATTTTCATCATTGAAGAATACAAATGAAAATTGAATACTTTCTCTCTTTCTCTATATTCTCTCTCTTTTTCTTGATTCTTCTTGGAGCGTATTACAGTTGGTATCAGATACTGTTGATCAATCTTTTTATTTCTTCAATATGGCAGAGGGAACACACTTGAACCAGCTTCAAGATTCATTTTCTACTTTCAAGAAATCTGCTAAATCGCACCAAAAAGTTTTGGAAATGGAAGTGGGATCTTTGAAACGTTCTTTCAACACCCAGCAGAGGACTTTGGAGTCCTTGGTCATGCAACTGAAAGGGTTAACTATAGAGATACAAAGAGTCAATCACAACAAAAATGGCGACACATCTTCAGCAGGAAATCACAATGGGGATCAACACTTAGGAGTAGTTCATGGAAATCATATCAGATTTATGAAGCTCGACTTTCCTACCTTCAATGGGGAGGATCCAGCAGGGTGGTTGTACAACGTCAATCATTTCTTTACTTACCATAATATAGTGCCTCAACAGAAATTGTCTTTAGCATCTTTTCACATGGATGCATGGCCCTTATTTGATATCAAGATTTGGAGGAATCAGGCTTCTTGACAGATTAGAATGTATTTGTTAAAGCCTTGTTGCTGAGATTTGGGGCTAATACGTATGATAATCCTATAGAGGCCTTGACAAGGCTAAGACAAACTGACTCAGTGGAGGAGTATAAAGAGAAGTTTGAGGCTTTGTCTAATCGATTGAGTGGGCTGTCAGAAAGTTACAAGTTGAGTTGTTTCTTGAGTGGTCTTAAGGATGAAATAAGACTAGCAGTTAGGATGTTCAGTCCTACATCGCTTTTGGCTACCTATGGGCTTGCCAAGATACAACAAGAGCATGTGCAAGTCAATAAGAAGTTTTCAAGAAGTCATGTGAGCTTTGGCTCTAATGTTGGAGTTAGAGGAAATTAGGGTTCTAGTGTTGAAAGTAGCAAGAATCTTGGAGTTGACAATGGCAGAAATTCTGGAGTGCCCAATTTGCCAGTCCATTAAATTTCTCAATCTCAGATGAAAAATAGAAGAGAAAAAGGTCTTTGTTATTATTGTGAATTGATATGGGTTCCTGGCCATAAGTGTAGAAGTCCTAAGTTGTTCTTGATTGAAGAAATCGTGGATGAGTTTCCTGAAGTTCTGAATGTTGAAGGGAAGGAAGGAAATAATTTTGGGTGCATTATGGAGAATGAAGGGAAACCTGAGATTTCTTTAAATGCTATTACAACTGGGTGGGTCCTAAAACGATGAGAGTTAAGGGAAGAATTGGTAAGCATTGGGTGGTAATCTTGATTGACACTGGTAGCACCCACAACTTTATGGATCCATCAGTGGTGGACAAGGCACAATTTAAGTTGAACAGAAATGATAAAGTGAAGGTAAAGGTTGCTAATGGAGAGCAGATTGTAAGTGAAGGAAGTTGTTCTGCAATTCCCTTGTTAATACAAGGAACAATGTTCACTATGGATGCCTTTGTTTTAGTATTGGCTAGTTGTGATGTTGTTGTGGGCATTCAATGGTTACAAACATTAGGTAATATATTGTGAAATTTTGAAGAACTCACTATGAATTTTTTTATTTGGGCAAGCAGATTGTGTTGAGGGGACTGGAGCAGTCCTAATTGGTGGAAGAGTCTTCCAGTTTTAAGTTGGGAAATTTGGAGAAAAAAGGGGTAGTGTTGCAATTGATGGAAGAAAAAACTGTAGTGGCAGACCTTCTCAAGCTATACAGGAGCTTTTATCTACTTATAAGGAGATTTTTTTTGAGCCTAAGGGGCTACCCCAAAACAGATCTCATGATCATTCTATCCATCTTAAGCCTGAGTCCAAAGTTGTCTCAGTTAGGCCTTATCGATTCCCTTATTTTCAAGAAAAGGAGATTGAAAAGATTTCCAAGGAGTTGCTGCAAAATGGGATAATAATACTAAGCCAAAGTCCTTATTCATCTCCAATTTTACCTTTGAGATAGGTGGATGGAAGCTGGAGAATGTGCATTGATTATCGTGCTTTGAATAATGAGACGATAAAAGATAAGTTTCCCATCCCAGTTGTGGAGGAATTGCTTGATGAATTGTGTGGTTCAAAAATGTATTCTAAGCTGGATTTACGATCTGGTTATCACCAGATTCATGTAAGGGATGAAGATATTCCTAAAACGACCTTTAGGACTCATGAGGATCATTACAAATTTTTAGTCATGCATTTTGGTTTGACTAATGCCCCATCTACATTTCAGTCCTTGATGAATTCTGTTTTTAAGCCCTATTTGAGGAAGTTTATTCTAGTATTTTTCGATGATATTCTAGTGTATAGTAAAATCGAGGTTGAGCATGTGCAGCATTTGAAGATTACACTAGATATTTTGAAAGAAAACCAGTTATTTGCCAAGATGAGTAAGTGCAGATTTGGTTGTGCTGGGGTTGATTCCTTGCAGCACTTGGTGTCTATGAATGCTGTGAGGGCAGATCCAGCTAAGCTACAAGCTATGGTTGATTGGTCAGTTCCTACTTCCATTAAGTCCTTAAGGGGATTTTTGGGATTGACTGGCTATTACAGAAAATTTATTAAAAGGTATGGGAGTACTACTACTCCTCTTACTGCCCTACTTAAGAAGAATAGTTTTGCATGGTCAACTAAAGCACAAGAGGCTTGTGAGAGATTGAAGGTGGTAGTAACTCAACCACTAGTCTTGGCTCTTCCTGATTTTTCTAAAGGGTTTGTTATTGAATGTGATGTTTCAGGTACAGGGATTGGGGCTGTTTTGATGCAGGAGTCCAGGCCTATAGCATTTTTCAGCCAAGCTTTGAAAGGTAGATCCCTAGCTCTATCTACCTATGTGAAGGAATTGCTAGCCTTAGTTTCAGTAGTTCAAAGGTGGAGGCGTTATCTATTTGGGTAGTCTTTTGTTATTAAGATTGATCATCAAAGCCTAAAGTACCTTTTGGAGCAAAGGGTGGGCTCCCCTATGTAACAAAGGTGGATTACTAAACTTTTAGGCTATGATTTTATTGTTGAATATAAGAAAGGAGTGGATAATAGAGTAGCAGATGCACTCTCAAGACAATGTGAAGAATCAATTTCTTTGTTTCTTATTTAATTTCCTACTGTGAGTTGGGTGATAGAACTCAAGCAGAGTTATTCTAGAGACAAAGATCTCTAGGAGTTGCTTAGAAAGGTGACTGAAGGCCAAGCTTCTTCCTCTAAGTAAAGGAGCTATTCTATAAGAGTTGACTTTATCTGCCTAAGGATCCTAAGTTCATTCAAAAGATTTTGCAACTACTTCATAGCAGTGCAGAAGAGGGACATTCTGGTGTGGATAAAACATTGTATAGGGTCAGAAGGAATTTCTTTTGGCCAGGGCTTAAAAAGGCTGTTAAAGAATTTATGAAGAGCTGTAATATTTGTCAAAAAGTCAAAGTGGAGCAAGCTTTACGTAATGGGTTGTTGCAACCCTTGCCCATTCCATCCGAATGGGGATTACCCCCGACTGGTTGCACCCGGCTCCATCCCCCCTCAAAGGCTTCACTGGGGACATGATCCAACAGGTTAGAGCCATCACCTTATCCATTCTGGCAGGAACAGCCCCGAGAACTACGCAACCATGGTGGACTTCCTCGTAGTAAAGGCCCCCTCCTCCTACAATGTGATCTCGGGGTGCCAACCTTGAACCGTCTCAAGGCAGTGGCGTCCACCTATCACTTGAAAATGAAGTTCCTAACCCCATTGGGAGTGGGAGAAATGCGTGGTGAACAAAAGCTCACAAGGGAGTGCTACGCTCTGGAGCTGAAGCCCAAGGCTGTTGAAGTTTGGATCCTCAGACGGACGCATGGAGCAGCAGGTCCACCCCAGGCCCCTACAAAATGAAGGACCACGAAAGCCATAGGTAACCCCATATAGGGAACGCCGAACACATGAGGGAACATTTTGTTTGAAAAACATGGGACAACCCAATTATGCAATCAGTTACCATTTAAATGAAAAAGTATGATTTCGCCTCTATTCACTTTTACTTGAAAGCATCGACACCACAAGCCCAGTCCCTTGACTGGCCGTGATGTATTGGCTAAGGGCCAGAGCTTTCCGAGCTCTACCCCTTCACAGCCAGTCAGGCACGAGTCACTTGGTTTGCCGACTCTCATGTAATGCAAGGTCGCAATGCATTGGCTAAGGGCCAAAGCCTCCCGAGCTTTCCCCTTCACAACTAATCGAACACAAGTCTCTTGACTTGCCAACCTTCTACACCACAAGCCCAATCCATTGACTGACCACGATGCATTGACTAAGGACTAGAGCCTCACGAGCTCTGCCCCTTCACAGCCAATCGGGCACGAGCCGCTTGGCTCGCCGACCTTCATGCAATGCATGGTCGCGATGCATTGGCTAAGGGCCAAAGCCTCCCGAGTTTTCCTCTTCACAGCCAGTCGGAAACAAGACCCTTGACTTATCGACCTCCGCTCCAACAAGCTCAATCCCTTGACTAGACGTGATGCATTGGCTAAGGTCCAGAGCCTCCCAAGCTTTCCCCTTCACAGCTAGTCGGACACAAGTCCCTTGACTTGCCGATCTTCGCATACCACAAGTCCAGTCCCTTGACTGGCCGCAATGCATTGGCTAAGGGCCAGAGCCTCCCGAGCTCTGCCCCTTCACAGCCAGTCGGACACGAGCTGCTTGGCTCGCCGACCTTCGCGCAATGCATGGTCGCGATGCATTAGCTAAAGGCCAAAGCCTCCCAAGCTCTCCCCTTCACAGCCAGTCGGACACAAGTCTCTTGACTTTCATGCACCAAAAGCCTAGTCCCTTGACTTGTCGCGATGCATTAGGTAAGGGCCAGAGCCTCGCGAGCTTTGCTCCATCACAGCCAGTCGAACACAAGCCACTTGGCTCGCCGACCTTTGTGCAATGCATGGTCACGATGCATTGGCTAAGGGCCAAAGCCTCCTGAGCTTTCCCCTTCACAACCAGTCGGACACAAGTTCCTTGACTTGGGCTTGCAGACCTCCGCGCACCATAAGCCCAATCCCTTTAGTCGGGACATGAGGTCGGGCTCACCGAGCTAAAACAAGGGTTCCGAGCAAAACAGTGAAGAAAGAAAATGCAAAGAAGATACAAGTACAAATGTGGAAATAAGAAGAAAACCAACTTTACAAAAGTTCAGGTTACAAAGGCCTGTGGGCTAGGCAGAAGGAAGAGTGAAGCCTAAGAAAATGGAGACGGATCTCCCGACAGGAACGGGGGTCGTCCCGGCTTCTCGAGCTCCTTAAAAAACGTGAAGGCTAAAGGGTCTGGCTCCAAGGACTTCAAATCTAAGGTATCAAGCTCCACGTTGGGGTTCAAACGCATGAGGTCCTGAAACTGCTCGAGGCCCTTCTTGTAGTCGTCCCCCCAAGGAGCATCACTGACGGCCTGGGCAAGCCGAATCTGAGCCCTAACTTCCTCGTTGCACTCGACTCTGCTTCGAAGGTCGAATATCGTATCCACTACACTTCACCCTTCTGGCGCTGAACCTCCTGGACCAAGAAAAAGTGAAAAGTGTTTGAAGGTGAGGAGGGAGCAATGCCTGACGGCCGCAGCCAACTCCCGATCCAATTGACTCCTCTCCCCCAGAAGCGCAAGAACCCCCTTTCGAAGTTCATCCTCCCTCCTCTCTAACTCGCTCAACGCATCCCGAAGGCATTGGGCCTCCCCGAAAGCATAGACATAGTCATCTTTGAGGCTAGCCAGCTCCTCCTTTAGCCTGGACTTCTTCCTCTTCACATGCTGGACCTTGTCCCAAAGCCTCTAATGGCACTCCTTCAACTTGTCTATTTTCACTCAGAGTACCTCACACTCTACCGAGATTGCCTCCGTCTTCCTTTGAGCCTTCCGAACCTCATGGCGAGCTAGGATGGAAAGGGACTGAAGCACCGGGGCCTCCTCCTCAAGCTCCCTGCGTTCATCAATGATGATGCTCGACAACTGATCCACTACATGCAATAAAGGGAGATGTTAGGGAGGTAAACAAAAGTGGAAAACTCCCCGCGGAAAAGGTTAAGTGAGGAAAATAAGGGTACATGCACAAAGAAAGGCCTCAGCTTTTTAGCGTCACGTTCGATCGCCTGGGTCCGAGCTTGAACAAAGCCCGGACTAGGGACTGACTGGACCTCAGACAAGTCTAGGAAGAGGAGGCACCACCAATAAGGGGCAACACGGGAAGCGGGACATCTCCGAGGGGCTCCCGCAAAGGATCGGCATTAGAGGCTTCTCCAGAAATAGGCGTGATGGCCGGGGGGATCCCTAACCCGGGGGAAGGCCCTTCGGCATTGAGGAACTCCCCTTCAGGTGAAGGTGTCACCTCAGGCGAGGCCAAGTAAGAATCCACCTTTGGCCCTGTGGAGGATTGTGATGACAATGACAGGATCGAGGCAAAACTATCACTGAGCTCCACGACGAAGGGAGAGCTTAGGCCCATTTCCTCCTTATCGCCAATATTCGGGGCCTCAACATCAGGAAGGACTGATGGGTCGGCACCATCCAGAGTAGGGACCTTTGGGAGAGAAGGGGAAATCAGAGACTCGACCTGGGGCGGCATGGTCGGTGCCATCTCTCGACCAAGCGACTCTTCAAAAGAAAGAGGGGAGTTCATGGCTATGCCCACGCAAGCTGCGGGTTTAGAGAAGGCATCTAGGAAGACGGCCCAAAAAACTTTGCCCTCACCCTCCTCTTCGGCAACAAATGCAGGGACAGGGGGTCCCTCTGGAGCTGATGTTGAAGCGGGCGCAGCAGGCTTGGCGGAGGAGAAGAGACGAGTCCCCACGTAGAAGTAGCAAGGCCATCGGGCGAGCTAGGTGTACTCCCCGAGGCCCACAACCAGGACAAACAGGGGCGACTAGACAGTGAAAGGACCCTCCCACTCACCCCTCGAAGCTTTGTGATGTGAGGGCGACCTGGCTTCATGGGCCCCACCCCGGGATGAACCCTCTCTACTCTCGGACCCCCTAGCAGTTTCTCGGAAGGGTCTACTCTGCGAAGCTTCCCTTTCTTCATCGTGCGCCACCTTCAGGAGCTTGCCTTTACCGTGAGTGGTGGGAGAATTTGGATGCTTCTAACCCCTTGGTGATGAGGGGTCCTCCAGGAATTCCCTGCCGATTATGTATGAGTAGTCAAGAGATGTAAGGAAGCTCTTTATTTTGATGTTGGATAACACAACATCAGTCTTCGTGTCGTAAGGATGGGCTGACACCCAGGACAGGACGGCTACGAGCCTGGCTTTTTCCTTCCGAGAGAGGTCGATGACCAAACTCTTGGACAGAGGAACGTAGGACCAGACTACTTGGACAGCAAAATCCTGATCATCATGTTCCCCACAAGGTACTCTCATCCCGCACCCGAGATGAAAAGGAACTTCCAAGACCAGTCCTTCATGTACAAGTGGCACAACTCAAGGCTGGCGATGTGCTTCCCAAGCATGCACGATTGGAAGCTACACAGGCTCTCTCATCCAAGCATAACGCTCAATATACAGAAAGAAACTCCTAGGCCGTTAGGTCTGGATACTCCTCCCCACTAGTGCTGAGCACTTGCCGATAGATAATGCAGATGGCTGCCAATATACGCCAGGCATTCGGATGAAGTTGGGCAGGGGCCAACCCCAAAAAGTGGAGGATGTTGTGGATAGGGCGGCAGAAGGGAAGCCGGAGCCCATTTGCGAACATGATCCCGAGAACATCAACGACGGGCTCGCGACAACAGGAACTTCCAAAACCACCAAAGAGGGGATATTGTATTTCACCTTGAATGCTCGGAGGTTGTCTTCAGCAATCGACGAAACCCAATTATTTATGGCGAAATACAGCAGTTTCGAGGAGGAAGAACCATGTGGGGCCATCGAAGTAATGGGAACAAGTACCAAGGATGCGGCTGAAGACAATGAAGGAACTAAACAGTGGGAAACAGAACGAGGAAGAATAAAGCTAGCATAGGCAACAATAGAGGAGGGAGCAAATGGCGAAGGGTGAGGAGACAGAAGGCCTTATATAGGCCCACGCACGAACCAAGGAACATCTTGATGTTACGGGTTGGTGACCTAGGGAAGGTCAAATGGCGCAGGGTTGCAGGAATGTGGGAACCTAGCGACAGTCATGGAGTGCACGAACCAATAAAGGCTCGGGCGTAGGCAAAAGTGACCTGCACGGCATAACCGTCGAAGACGAGAGAGCATCGGGAACCCCAGACAACAGGGAACCCAAGAGTTAATGACTAGAACAGATGGCCTCGAGAAACCCAAATGGCAGGGAATGACGTGATACGAAGGGACACTAAGCAGGCAACATCAGCACTAATGATAAGCCCAGTGCGTGGACCAACAGGCATTGGCTTCCCCAAGCACTGGGAGACGAAGTCGCACAAAAATAGAGACGGTACTTGACGTCAATAGGTGGCCTTGGGAGGCACAAGCGACAAGCGACTAGGAATAGGCAAGCGACGAGGGGGAGCTGAGGAAGACACCATCTGAAACTGAAGCTCAAGCATTAGACAGGCAATAAATGTGGCCATCGCACTAAGCGCAAGGAGGAGAAGATCTTTTGAAAATTCCCACCACACATGTGTGATAGGAATTTACGGATTACTGTGAGGGGAGAAATCGTCAAGAGCCAGGCCCGGGATAAGGCCCGGGCCGGGTTTGAAACACGACATCAACATTATGATTGTAAAAAAAAAAGGGAATGGGTTCCAACCCAGGTTTGAAACCCGGATGAACAATCCTAGCATATACATGCATGCATCGAGCAGGACTACAAGCTAATTAATTAATATTGTTTATTATAACAAGCATGGATAAACATGATGGCAAACACTAGGGCACACATAGATCGCAAGCAAACTAGTGTTGCCTTATTATGCAATCACTATAAATTAAGTAGGGGAAACCGGCATTTCTTTGTGCAAATCTTGAACCCGTATATGTATCCATGCTTATCATGTGGACATCATCAAGCCATTCACCGTCATCCCTCCGTCAACGCAAATAGTATGGCCAGTGATGAAAGAGGCCGCAGGAAGGCAAAGAAACGCCACCAAGGAAGACACCTCTTTTGGCTCTCCAATTCTTCCCATTGGCGTTCGAGAGATGATAGCCTTGAACTTTTTTTCATCAGTAAGAAACTACAATGCAAGCAACTACATGCCGAGAAAAAGAAATCTACAGTGAGCTATATAGATAAAACTAATTTTGAGAATTATGACATTTAACAACTAATTAAAACATGTTAATAATATAATATAAATAATTAAATCTATATTTTTCTTTTAACTTCAACTCTTGGGACAGGTGACCAGTAATTTCACGTAACATCATAACATATGTGCACTCTATCCCATCAATTTAAATTTATGAAACAAGTAGTAGTAATTTATCGAAATAGAACTTAATTAAGGATGAGAAACAACAATACAGAACTTTATTAAGGATGAGAAATGAAAGTTGAGACGTTGGTAAGTAATTACAGGTTCAGCAAGGGGAGTCGTGGTGAACCAAGGTGCAACACAATTAGTCCTTATATTATCTTTGGCCGACTCGCATGCCAGATTTTTTGTTAGCTGATTCATTGCCCCTGCATACAATTATAGAATTAGTTTAATATATCATTATTGTTAATAATATACTTAAATTATAAATAGAAATTATTAAATCATGATATGTATAAGGGGTTTTGCAAATTACAAGTTAGTGTATTAGCAATATACTATTTATTGTGAGACTCGTTACAATTATATAACAAAATGTACCTTCAGTGGCTCTATATATATATATATATATATATATATATGGATCCAACGTTGATTGATACGAGTCACAAACTGAAGAAAGAAACACAATGCTTCCAGCTGACGATGCCTTCAGAAGAGGATGCGCAAGTCGGCTCAAGTACTGATAAGCTGATTCGAAATTTGTGGACATTATCAGCGAGAAATCTTCGGCTTTGTACTCCATTGTCGGTTTCATTTTGTTTTTTCCAACATTGTTAATCTTGATAGATATGATTCGCCAACACAAGATTAACATGGCCCACAAAAGCAGTTTACAATTATTCTCACTTACACTAAAATAAGTAAAAGTTTTCAAAGATACATTAAGTACTGTGTGATCATGACCTACTAGATATATAGCTGCCAAACAGGTTGAACGTGTTGATTCTATAGAAAAGAGGGTGAAATAAAGCATGCACAGAGGAGAAAGAAACCTGTCCACAAATGATCCACCATTGATCAGTGCTGATACGGACATCGGGTACGTATAACGTGCTCCACACGGACCTCTCTCATCAATTCAGGAAAATGATATGTACAATAATACAAATCTCAAAAGTTTTTGGAAGTATTCTCTTTGCCCTTAAATTTAATGAGTTTGATCATAATTTGAGTGGTCTTTATACTAGATAGTTTTGGAGTTTTATTGCTTTCATTCCAATGCAGGCATGATACGTGAATCACTTTGGGGGCGTGATACCCTAAAGAACATAATTAATGCGGCATTGAGTTCTGGCTCACATCTCGGCACTCCCTCCGTCAAGTCCAATGAGTCTCTCTCTCTCTTCATGAGGAGAGTCATGATTGTTCTTTCGGCATGTATTCCCATGGCTCTGCTAATTTCTAAGAACTTGAGGAGTTTGCGCCTCCTCGATCTGTCCTGGCAGCGCCCACCATCCTTTTCCCATGTAAATAGTGGTTATAGCTTCTCCCACACATTTCATGTAGCCACCGTGGAGAAATTCTAAATTGGTTACAATTGGTATTCAAACGTCACCCCTGAGTTCTTATCGTCGTTGGCTTCCACCTTTCACATGTTGGAGACAGTGGTTTTTGAGACTCCTGAACCGCGTAAAGGGTCTGTAGATGACAAGGGTTATGCCTCAATGGTTGACCTCTTCCCCAGCATGTTCTCTTGCTTGCTGAGATTACCCTTCCCTTGCCCTGTCCGTGACCTGCTAGATCGTCTCGGATTGGCCCCCTCTCAACTCCACCTAAAGGTTTGGAGGATCTTGATGTGTTGTTGCGTCCTCTAGTGGCGAGTTTTGTTGGAATCAGACCCAGAATAGGCTAACCTTACTGGCCGCGAGTTTCTTCTAACCCATAACCTCATAAAACATGAGGGAAACATTTGCAGTTTCAGGGCAATGCACGCCCTCGTCTCCTTGGAATAGAGTTATCACAAGGTCAAAGACTGGACCTCCAAATTTTTCTTCATGTCTGTCCATGGGTGGGGATTTTCGGTCGGACAAGTGAATGTCATGAGCTCCCCATTCGGGTCATACGGGGGGTAGTTCCTGATGATAAAGCAATATGGCCAAAGGCCTTTCTCGAGGAGTTACATTGTATTGCCCTTGTCAAAGAATGGGTAAAGAATCACATGTCCGATGTCCTCTCGGGGGCTCTTCTTGGGGAGGAAAATATAAGGGCATTTTTACCTCCCCTAGATCACACCATTTTTGACAATCGCATTATACCTATGCAGTCTAAAGCCACCCTGACTCGAAAGCGTTCCCCTAGCCCTCCTCTCACATGCAAGAGGAAGAAACTCCGCATGGAGGTTGCTAGGGCCGACAACAGCCCAATGTCCCCTCCTCGATTTCCATTGGGGCAATCCTCAGCACTAATTGAGGCACGATGTCCACCACCATTTGTGGCTACCCCACGGCCAGCCCCCTCTATCCATCCATCAAATCCACCAATGAGGCATGGGGGAGAGAGTTCTACCATCCTAGAAGCACTGGTCGCTCCTCCTTCTATGGTCGTTGTGATCGCGGAGCCTATCACGATCGTGGTCCCTGCAATGCCAACCACGCCGACGGGTCTGCCTAGATTGTCCTGGGGGGCCAATATGCTCTCAACGAATTTCTATGGGGCCCTCCTGGAACTGGCTCCGCGTCGGTCAACTTTGGTAGAGCCTCCTCCGCGCAGGCTCCATCGTCGGAGGTCAAGTCTTCAAGGGTGATGATGAAGATTGTGTAGGAGGCCCCAACCCAAAGTTGGCCGTGGTTCCTGACCTCGCTGCTGAGAAGACGACTACTCCCTTACATGTCGCAGGGTCACCTGCTGCTGAAATTGAGACGGTAGTGGAGTTGAGGATTGGGGAGAAAGTCCTTGTGGCCCTAGTGAGAGAGAGGGGCCTCAAAGTTTTGGTGAAGAGCTTTCTTTTGCCCCTAAAGGCCACCCTCTTTCCTAGCCTGCCATTAGCCCTGCAGAGAGGGTCGTGGGTGTAGTTGAAGATTTTAACGCAGCTACCCAGCCATCCCTCAAAATAGCCCAGTGGAGGCCATTCCTCTCTCCACTCGATCTGAGGCAGGAAGAGCTCGGGCCAAATCTCTGGAACAGATGACCAAGTCCTTGATGGGCTTCTTCTCTAATGTCTCTCACACTTGTTTATTCTTTTATGCCCTCTTATCAATTAGGAATCCTATACTGACTATTTCGGTATTTTTTTTTTTTGTTGGCGACAGGGTGCATCTCGGTTGGCCGCTTTCATTGTGGATGGCTAGAAAGCAATTGAATGGGAGAACTAGGCCCTTTGCTCGTTAGAACAGCAAGCCCTGCAATGCACTCAGGGGGAAAGGGAGGAGAAGGAGTGTCTGGAAATGGAGTTGGTGAAAGCCTAGCTCGCTCATAAAAATAGCCAAGAATAGGTCAAGCAGCTTCATCACCGGCAAAAGACATAAAAAACTGAGTTTGCCACGACGAAGGAGCAGGCCGAGTTGGCTCGCAATGATGTCCTGACTGAGTCGGTGGCAAGGTGCTCGGTCATGGAGTCGGTTGATAAACTGACTGTGAAGGTGGCAGCTATTGAGGAGTCGTTGAGCCAGTTATGGGGGAAGAATGCTAAGTTGAAGGGTTGTCAAGACTCTAAGGTTCAACAGCTTGAGCAGTTGAACAAAGATCGCCAATCCCTTTCAGAAGCTTTGAAAGGACAAGAAGATTCATTGGAAGCTGCCCAAGCTACTGCCGACCGAGAGAAAATGAGGGCTGACCAAACATTGAAATAATTAAAGGGAGCCGAGAAAAGGTTAGTCGCCCAGAATGTGGTCACTAAAGATCTAAGGAGCGACCTGTCTCAAGTTCAGGAGGTTGTTCCCCGCTTATAGAGGTAGTTGAGGTCAACTGTGTTTGTTCGCAACCAGGCTTGGTTGTACTGATACATTGAAGGCCTCAAGAGGATGCGGGACCACGTTTTGGAGAACCCTCAAGCAAATTTAAGAGCTCTCGACCCCTGCGATCTCCCTCCAGACCCCAAGGCACTTGAGCATGTCTGTACCTTGGGCAGAGGCATGATTCTCAAGCCTTCTCTTCTGACTCTGATGCCCCTGATCCCGATCTTAACATGCCTGATCCAAATCCAAATGCTCCTGAGCCAAATCCTCATGCTCCTAAATCGGATCCTAATGCTCCCGCGCCCTAGCTTTTATTTATGTTTCTCTATTGTAAAGTTATGTACATTATTTCTTTTCCTTGTAAATACCTCTGACCAAGTATCTTTAGACATCCTTCTAGCCATCTACTCTTGCTTTGTATACCTTTAACTATCATTAATTTGTCATTTTCTCTTTGTTGCTTAGTCTTGGATGTTTGTTTCTCCCCTCGTTATTCTTTTTACTTTGTTTTGTCTTTTGTTGTTTGGCGAACTTGATGCGACGAATAGGTCAAGTACGTGGAATTGTAATGGGCAAAATATACGAGGCCTAGAAGAGCCCAGCCCAAGGGGTGAGGTCCCACCATTATAAAACAAAAGAAGTAAGAGGAATGAGAGACAAGAAAGGGACAAGCAAAAGGAGGGTATCAAAATAAGAGGGGAAGGAAAAAAATGGAAAGGAAGATGTTAGACGCAAGAGAAGGCAGAAAATCCTCACCACTCCATAGGAGCACGCTAAAAGATGGGGATATAAAAGGAAACAACTAGACTACTCCAATGGGGGACTTCTTTGACTTTGACTTCTTTTTCAGCTTCTTCAACTTCAGGAAAGGAGCTCCAGCGACTAGATCTCTACTAGAAAATTAGAGCTCTAATCTCCATTGTACAGAGAATATGAGAGACTATGAGAGACTTTAAATAAACATATTATAGTGGACTCTCCCCTCCCCAAAAACCCCCGTGGACGTAAGCAATATGCCGAACTACGTAAATATGTGTGTCTATCTCACTTTTACATTTTCAATATTTATTTTTCATTCATTGTCATGGACGTATGCACAATCATACTGGACCACGTCGAGGGCTCTAGACTACACCGATCGAGGCCTAAATCTTCATAGCAGGCCAGGAATGACTTTTTCTTTCCTTCCAGACTGTTGTGTGATTTTTTACGTTAACAATATCCTTCAAGGCAAGTCAAATAATAGGATAATAGGATTAAGATCCCCTTAAATGTTTATTTGAACTCAAGCAAATTGATGAACATGCTTTTTTCATTTATTTTTGTAATCTCATGAGCGAGTATACAAATGATTTCATAGACTAAAATAATTACCAAGACACTATTTTCTTATTGAATATTTTCTTATCAGAAAATAATTAAATGCTTTGGTGTCAAAGTTAGGGTTGTGCAGAAAAGTGTAGAACCCAACCCGCTCGATAGATCCGACCCGAAAAAAAAACACGGTTTGAACTAGTTTGTGGGTCGAACCCGCTAAATGTCAAAACGATCCGACTATTACTTTTCTTTCACACGATTCTTCTTCATCTTATTCTTCTTCTTTTCTACACAACCCTAAAACCATCCCCCACCAATCAGGAGCGAAGTCCCGACACCGCAATCAATCAAGACAACAAGGGTCCAAGATTACCTTTTGCCAATTACTTTTGGAGCTCGAGGACGTAAAATCGAGTGTACAAATTTTAGAATTTCAGATTTATCAGATCAACAACTGGAGATCACGGCACCACAGAAACCAAACCATCGTTGTTACCTAAGAGGTTTTAAACACATGGGAGGTGTATTTTTGCCGAGGATGGGGCAAGAAGTCTAGTCAGTGAGGTCATGGCTTGAAGATGGAAGGAAGACAGACCTCTTCTAACCCAAGGGTGTTATTAATCTTGGCTCGACGGGTCCTTTGCTTGGATATAGCTGATAATGGAATCACCAAGTTGATCCCCATCGCAAGCCCAACTATTCGGGAATCATTACCAGCTTTTTCGATGTTGTATAAAATAGGCTTTTGTTTCATATACAGTTCTTTGCTAAACCTCTGTATGTGGCGTTAAATTTTCATAAAATAGGAAATCTGAAGGAGAAAGATCAATTTTTTCTCCTTATGTACGAATCAGAGTTGTTTTGTTGGGAAAGGGTCGGGGAGGGTAGGACTAAAGCCAAAGCCGTGGTCACAATGAAGAAACGGAAGAGGATCATGGGATTTTGCCTTTTTGGACTTAGATATTGGGTATGGAGGTTTTGCTTTCGAGTGGGTTGGAGTTGAAGTGTGATGCTTTTCAAGCGGGTTGCAGTTGAAAAGGATTAGTTTGACAGTCACAAATAGTTGCTTCAAACTTTGAGAAGAAACGGGTTTGACCCGACATCCTGGGAAGGGTCGGATCGGTCCCAGACACAGCTCGGGTTGCTCAGGTTGCAGGCCTAGTCAAAGTCATGGATATCTACTTGGACACAAACCATTAGAATAATAATGTGTTGAACCCGGAAACACATTATTAGCCATAATATCCTATAGAGAGGCTTTCGTTAGAACCAACAATATTTAAACGGATGGGATTATGGGAAAGTCACGGACATTTTGATACAAGAAGGATGGGATCATACAACATTGGACAAGAAACCAGTAACCCCACAACCAAACACATTATGAACAACTTTTCTTTGTTTTTTCTTTTATTAAGGAAGATGATGTCATTTAGTAGATCTCACTTTTGGCGGAAAATTACCAGTTACATATAGAAACTTGAAAGTTACAAAGAATGGCAGAACCAAACTAACATAAAAACTGAGACTAGACACAAACATACTAGTTGGAGCAACTTGAACATGGAAATGTTTTATTCAGTTCCTGCATATATAATTCAGTAGGGAATTGGGCCTCAGGCTCTTCACTATTATAAGGAGAATCCATTCACAGTCATCCCTCCATCCAAGTAAATGATCTGCCCAGTTATGTAAGAGGCTGCTGGCAGGCAGAGAAAAGCTACCAAGGATGATACCTCCTCTGGCTCTCCAGGTCGTCCAAGAGGTGTCCGGAAATTTACTAGCTCCAAAAGTTTTCCTTTAAGATCCTGCAATGCTCATTACAAGTACTAATGTCAAGGATTTATTTAATCACCATATTTAAGAACTATATGAGAATTTATAATTTAATTAGTGGTTGTCCTAACTCTTAAGTTTTCTACCAACTCATCTCATCTCATCTTATTATTGTGTCCAGACGTTTTAAGTTTGTATAAAAAGTCACTCTATACATTAAGCATTTCGAATTAATTTTAAAGATTGGTAATTCGATCATGTTAAGGAATTCAATGATTAAAGATGCAACTGCTCCCAAATTCAGATAACAATAGAAAAGAATGTTTACATTTTCAACTAAAGGAGTTCTGGTGGCCCAAGGTGCAACACAATTGCTCCTGATATTATCTCTTGCCCACTCGCATGCCAAACTTTTTGTAAGTTGGTTTACAGCTCCTGCACAAATCAACACAATTCCAAGTACACTTAATAATCCTTGTGATCGCAGCTTAAACTTTCTTCTGCACCCCCGAGATTAGTCAGGACTTCATCCCGAACACCCAGTGCCAATAAAAATAATGATAAAATACCTTTGCTTGCTTCATAAACAGATCCAGTGCTTATAGACACATGTCCTCCAACAGAAGAAATGAAAACAATGCTTCCACCACCTGATGCCTTCAGCAGAGGATGTGCAAGTTGGCACATGTGGTAAGAAGATTCGAGGTTTGTTGTGACAATGAATGAGAAATCCTCAGCTGTCGTCTCTACGGTTGATTTCTTTATGTTGGTTCCCACATTGTTTACCTAATTAAACAAAACAAAAGAAAAAAAAAACAGTGAGGACGAAAGAACCGCCCCAAGATAAAGCTAGCTTAGTTGTAACAAAAATTTTTTATGAGAATAAAAATCTAAAAGGAATCTTAGGTGTCGTTTGGATTCGAAAATGAGTTGAGATAGGTTGTGAATAGTAGTGAGATGAGTCGTGAATAATAATGAGATTTGTAAGTTAAAGTTGCTGAATAATAGTGAATAGTAGTGAGATGAGTTGAGATGGACTGTGAATACAAACGAGGCCTTAAGTTGGCTCCATCACTGTACCACCATCTACCATTTTGTACAAAGATGGTAAAATGGTTTTAAATCCTGCTCACACGACATGGAAACATATTGATCGACATATCCTCGGTCTGATTTTCTCCTCCTTGTCTGAAGAGGTATGAGTGACATTGTTGGTCTCACCTCCTCCTACGACACATGGCAAGCCCTTGAAGCCTCTTTTTCTCACAAATCCAAAATTACGGAGATTCAGTTGAAGAATGAACTTTCAAGTTTCAACTCATCAAACCTTTATAACTACTATTCTCGTAGTAAATGGTTATTCTCGTTGCAAGTAACTAATTTTTTATTTCTATAGATCATCCTCCAGAAACATTAAACTACTTTATCTTATCTTATCACTAGGTTCAACTACTCTTATGATTTAAAACAGAGAGAATCGGCCAAAAAACCAAAGATTCCCCTACCCACTTCAAAGCTCAGCACTCAGCAGACGACTCAAATTACCAACCTACCCACTTCTCCACACCCATCTTCTCTCGTTGATCTTAAACATAGAAAATAAAATAAAAAGAAAGAAAAGCCGCCATCTACACCTTTATAAATTATCTCTTAGATATTTGATCGAGACAGAATATAGTTCATTGTTCTGATAATTTTACTCTGTTTTATCAAATTCTTACGCTTTGCAATTAAAACTCTGTGATCTAGACGAGCAGCACTCAAAAGGTGTGATACTCCGTAAGAAATGGATAAAAGTAAATGATGAATGAGATCTCACATTATTTAATTAAAAAAATTTTTTATTCTTTATAAAGTTTTAATAGGAGTCCAATTATATCATTGACTAATTTTTTTAGAATATAAATCATATGGTTTGGGCCTTCTATTAGAACGTTACAAATAGTACTAGAGACAATCTCAATCAGAAATATAAAATTTGAGTCATGCCACCTACAATAGATTGGCTAGACAAGGACGTTGAAAAATTAAGAGATAAATTATGATATCTTATAAAATATGGATAAAAGTAAGTGATGTATAGAATCTCACATTAATTATTAAAAAAAAAATTCTTATTTTTTATAAAATTTCAATGAAGTTTTAATTATATCATTTATTAATTTTTTAAAATACAAATAATGTGATTTGGACCTTGGTAGGCGTTACATGAGGGACTTACAAGGATATTGAGTTTGCCTTCAAAGTGATGAGAAACTGTTTTCATGAGCTCCTCTCGTTGGGGTCGAGACACAAGGTCACACACCGAGCCGGTGACTCGGAAACCCTTCTTCTCCCACCCGCGCAAGCATTCGTTAAGCTCGGCTTCATTTCTAGAGCATGTATGCACAGACGCTCCTAGCGCTGCCAGTTCCTCCACAATAGCATACCTAATGGATCACAACACGTAGGGAATTAAACAATTGTTACCAACAATTACATAAGAAGAGGGTTTTTTGTACTGCTGCATAAAGCAATGATCTTTTCCTGGAATGAGAACAGCCTTGAAAAGAAAATTTGTATTCAAGATAAACTAGACAGGACAGAATCATGTTGATCTTTTTTAATTTTGGGTATTTTGGAAAGAGAAGGTATCGAGAGAACAGAGAGAGAAAAAGAACCCGATTCCTTTGGATCCACCAGTGACAAGAGCGGTCGTTCCCTGAAGAGACCATCTTCCACTGCGATTTTGAGCCATTTCTTTCTCTGCTATATATGAGGATCACCAAAAATACCAACAAAAGTACTGGTCCGATCAAGTACAATTTTCTTACCTTTCCAAGTGTGTTTATATAATGATCATTAGTGCCCTACGGTTAGTCAAGTGGAGCATTCAAAAGGGAAGAAATATTTGGTGGTGGTGGTGGTAGGTGATCATGGTGTAAGCGCTGTCGTCGCAGCCGGCCGTTGTCTTCAAAATAAACAAGTTAGGATTCAAGGTTTGACTTTCCTTGACCAAAAGAAAATTCTCTCTTTTAAATCTGGTTAGTTGCAAAGAAAATTTTTTTTAATCATCATTATTTACTATCTCATACTAAATACATTCTATAAAAAATTTTCTTATATTCTATAAAAAATATATCCTCATATTTTATAAAAAAAAATTATAAATATAAAATGTAAGAATAAATAATGACTGATATATAATATTTCTCAATTGCAAATTCAATATTTTGCTTTTTGTTTATTTGTAAAAGGCATCTCAGCTATTCAACTCTTAACATTTATATTTAAAATTTTAAAATTTTTCAATTGTAGTTACTTGATTTAAAATATAATATAATTAATTAATTTCTTTTAATCTAAAAGATAAATAGTAAGTATTTCACGTAGTCTTCTCTTAATATTATATATATTCAGCGTGTTTTTTGTTTTGGGGGTGATTTTGACATGTTATCCATAATTCAAAGAGGTTAAATAAATAAAATGCATAGCATCTACGAAAGTTGACTTGGGTTGGTTTGTTCTCGTACGTAAGATAATATGATATGGGATAAAAATTAAAAAATTGAATAAAATATTATTATAATATATTTTTTAATATTATTTTTATTTTAAAATTTAAAAAAGTTAAATTATTTTTTTTATTTTATTTTATATTAAAAATTAAAAAAATTATAATGATTAGATGAAATAAAATAAGATAAAATAAAATATTTTCTGAAAACAGTTTGGTTACATTCATGAATGTTGTTTAACTTTGACCATCCGTCCGATGATTATGCTCCAATTAGCAAAAAATAAACGTTCCCATAATTTATAATCGAGCATCTAAAATATTAAGATATAAACTTGTGGTCCCCAAACTAATGACTTATTGTACTGAAAAATAATTTATTTACAAATAGTTTATAAATTTGAATATTTAAAGGCTATTTGTTGTTTTTAAGAAGTCGCATTTTTTTTTTTTTACATCCTAATGTAGGCTTTTTTTTCATCCTTGAACCAAAAAACATTTATTTCCCTTTTTTGGTTTGTCCCAAATAGATTACGTACATTTCTTTCCCTTTTTTGGTTTGTCCCAAATAGATTACGTCTTCTCCGGCACATACAGTTTTGTTTTGAAAAAATATTTTACATATAAATGTATTACACAAAGTTAATTATTAAAAAATATTTAATTACTTTAATTTGTGAATTTATTTTCGTAGAATAAAAATATTTTTTAATATTTTAGGTCTCGTCTGGTTACACAGATAAAATAAAATAAGATAAAATAAAAATATTGTTAGAATACAAATTTTTAATATTATTTTTATTTTGAAATTCGAAAAAATTGAATTGTTTATTATATTTTTATGAGAAAAATTTATTTATCATTTATTTATTCATCATCTCATTATATGATATTAGATGATAGATTTATAAGTGAAATATAATAAATAATTTTTAATTATCTATTATCACATCATAAAATAATAAAAAAATAGATAATAAGTAATATTTTTTTTATTAAAATATAATATAAATCCCTCGTCAGTCGTCACTATCGGGAGCTGTTCAAGTGATGTTAAGGGCTTATTTGGATTTGTAAGTCATCTCAGCTCATCTCAACTCATATTAACTCATCTCACTACTATTTATTACTATTCAGCAACTTTAACTCACAAATCTCACTACTATTCACAACTCATCTCATTACTATTCATAATTCATCTTAAGTCATCTTAAATCATCTTCAAATCCAAACATTTTCCTAAATTTTTGGATGGATATATATTTTGTAAGGGAGTCAAATCCATAAGGTTGAAAAAAAATCATAGATTTTTCTTTCTTTTCCTGGCCATGATTACGACGGCTTTATTATTATTATTATTATTATTATTATTTAATAAATGGAGGTAGCTTTGCATTATCACACCCGATGGGGTGGCGCAGAGCCACGACAAATGCGAAAACGCAGGTCAACATTGCGCGCTGGTGACTTTCATGGAAGGCGTCTCCGTCCCTAATCCGCAGCACGTTCAGTCCAGAAAGACGGCCAAGACTCGACTCAATTCATTCAAATAAAGCCCATATTTCTTTCTTTTTATAGCTGATACATTTCTTTGACTTATAATCCCTTGTTTTTTTGGGTTTTGACTGGCTGGCATCGTGACTGCTTTTCATTGTTATTCGTTGTTTTATTGCACATTTGGATCCGAAATAACACTGGTTTAATAAAAGCAAAATCATTATCCATCGTTTTTAAGATTTTTTAGATCAGGACCATGTCATGTACCATTGAGGGGACGACGGATAATCTGAATTAAAATGTCAATCTAATTATAACTATTGTTTTAATATATTAGAAGACGATTTTTATAATTTTAAAATATATAAACTCCGCACAGCATATTTGAAAAAAATAAACATACTTAAGACTCATGTGAAAATTTCTGTAGATTTTACTTTTTGTCAAATGCATTGCGTCGAACTTTTACATCTTAAAATTGTATTTGACATTACTTTAATATATTCAGTCATTTTATACATATCAATATTATTTTTTATCTTAAATTATCATTTTCAGTCACATATGTGATGTATCATGTTTTAAGTGAGTACCATTTTAAATAGTTTGCATATGAAATCCAAGTACCATGTGTTACCTTAATAAATATAATCAAAGATGAAGAAACCTAAAATACGGAGGGATATTATAGAGGTTAGAGTAAAATTTATTAATAAAATTCGAAATCGGGTTCTGAAGCGGACAAACCGATCTCAAATATATCCAACATCACGAGAATCTTGTCTGGAAGGGAAGAGTTTCATAGTTTTCATAATTTCTCTCACTTTATTTTATTTTTATAATTTTTTTTAATTTTTATATAAAATAAAATAAATAATTTAATTTTTTTAAATTTAAAAATAAAAATAATATTAAAAAAATATTTTTTAATAATATTTTATTCAAATTTTAATTTTAATTTCATCTCATCTCATCTCATCTTTCAAAACAAACCAACTTAAATATTGCCTAAAAATTAAATGTGTAAAAAAGGATCCTGCAAAAATGGTCCCAAAATGGGAATAAAAATTATCTCATAAAGTCGAAATAAAATATTTTATAAAAGAATTAAAACACCGTAATTCTTAAATTGGCGACTTGAAGGGAAAACAACTGAATTCCTTCAGAAAGAGGATCAATTCACCTTCTCCGCTTCTCGGTTCATGTTCTCCCTCTTTCTGAGAAAGAGATAAATGAAAGCTATCTCTATGTGCTTCGAAAGGCTCTGTGAATCATGAGGGGATCGAGAGCTACACATGAGTTCTTGAATGGATCCAGAATCACATTTGAGGGATTCTTCTGTTAAAGCTTTTGCAAAACGAAGGAGTAATCTATATGCACGCCAATTGCTTGATGAGAATCCCGAACGATATGTAGTTTCTTGGACCGACGGCTCAATTGCTGAAGCATACGAGGATAATGAGTGGAGGACCAAGGCGTCCTTTTGATATGCGCATTGGATTTGATTACCGTTCTAAAATTGATGTAATCTCCAACGAAGGATGTAGAAAGAAGACAGTCCAATATATCTTAATTTCAGTCACAAAAAAGAGCTTCAGAGGATTTAAGATTTCCATTGTTGCATTGACATTGGTCAATTAATCTCTTATGGGAACTGAAGAGACGGCTAAAGTGCTTGAAAAATGAAGTGGTATTAAAACATATAAAGAAATAGAGATAATGTTCTGCAATTTCTTATTGATCTCAACACCCTTGTTCCTCTCTGCCCTGAAGCTCATACATATCTGTGATAGATATTTAAATATTATGGAGACGGAAATGAAAACTAAAAGAAAGAAAATGGGAGAGAAATTTTAAGAACTATATCTTTATTATTCTCCGATTAAATCCCACAAACCGTCACGAGAGCACAAAAAACATACAGGGAAATCTAAAGTGGAAATTTATCTGTTTCGAAATACAAAGTAGAGAGGTTGGTCTTATGCTGTTGCCAAAAGTCGTGGTTTTAGAAGCCACACACAGTCATCCCTCCATCAACAGAAATAGTCTGTCCAGTTATGTAAGAGGATGCGGGCAGGCAAAGGAATGCCACCAACGACGAAACCTCCTTCGGCTCGCCAGGCCGTCTGAGAGGAGTTCGTGAAGCTAAAGCTTGCATAATCTGTTCATTAGAAAACACCTGCAATGGAATAACAAAATCACAGCATTGAGTTTAGTGGGGCTGTCCTACATTTCATGAAATTAAGTGAGACTTGCTTCGTCGTGAAATTTAACATTGACATTTGCTAGTTACGGATGTCAAATGTTGTGATCGCCCAAGACAGATCGAGAGTTATAGCTTTCTTGGTAAAAGAAAATTCAAGAATTGTGGTTGAAAAATCCTTTATCATACTCATTCATCTTGACCAATTTAAGAATTTGTATGATAGAGATAGAGCAGTTTACATCTTAGTATTTCTGTGATCAGCTAACCAAACACGAGGACTCATTTGTATGTGGATTAATGAAAAAAAACTCGATGATGATAATGAAGAAGCTTGGAGAAAAGATGTTACAAAATCAAGGAGGGGAGTTCTGATCCACCAAGGCGCAATGCAGTTAGTCCTAATGTTGTCTTTTGCCCACTCACATGCCAAACTTCTAGTAAGTTGGTTTATTGCTCCTGCATAAAACAAGACAATTCAGAACCTTTTAGGCCGCAACTAATGCTTTATTTTGTCGATAAAAATCCCACAAATTTACAGCGAATAAGATGTCAATAGAGATAAGTACACAAGTAAAGTTTACCTTTAGTTGCTTCATAAATAGAGCCACTTTGTGCAGACACCAATCCAGCAGCAGAAGAAATGAAAACCACGCTTCCTGCCCCTGATGCTTTCAGAAGAGGATGTGCAAGTTGGCACACGTGGTAAGCAGATTCAAGATTGGTACTGACGGTGAAAGCGAAATCTTCGGCTGTGTACTCTACTGTTGGTTTCGGAAGGTTGGTTCCCACGTTGTTTACCTAGAGCCAGATATTGGGTAGAGCCAAACCCCCCACAAAGAGAGAGTAATTAATAAAAGCTTTTGAAATTAAACAGAATACTTCTGAGAAGGCACAGAAGGCGTCATTATAGACGGTCAGGAACACAAACTCGTGGATAACATTTTTCTGAGGCAGGCACCAATACCCAGGAATAAGATGATCCTTTTTCCCTCAAACCAAAAACAGAATATGTATTTGTGTGGGACAAGACCATGATTTATGGGATGTTTTTGTGCTATTACGCTAAATTGTCACCGATGACCCAATCATTACAAAACTAACTACACCAAAGCTTGATTAATTCCAGGCTTTAATTTGTAATCCACCTCTATCTTCACCAAGTTTTGAGAATCCTCTAAAATGGTATCCAAGAAATGCAATTGGTTTCTGGAAGGAAATAGAGAACTTACAAGGAGATCGAGTTTGGCTTTAAATTGATCGGAAACTTTGTTCATGAGTTCCTCTCGTTGGGTTCGAGACGTAAGGTCACAGACTGAACCGACGACGCGGAAACCCTTCTTTTCCCAGTCGCTTAAGCATCCATTAAGATCAGCTTCATTTCGGGAGCATGTATATACAGTCGCCCCCAGCCCTGCCAATTCCTCCACAATAGCATACCTAAACACAACATACAGTTCAAAACCAAAACGAGAAAACTCCAGACAAAAAAAAAAAAATCTTCAAGGCCATATAGCAAGAAAAAGTTCAGTACTGCCATTAAAGATCAGAGGAATATTCCATTTTTTTTTTTTTCTTAAAACTGAAAGAGGTATAGTAAAAGAGAAGTCAAGGGGAGGGAAGAACCAACCCAATTCCTTTAGTTCCACCAGTAACAAGAGCGGTCTTTCCCTGAAGAGACCATCTATCAGTCTGCGCCATTTCAATTTTCTCCTACTAGTATCACTGCAGTGCGGAGTAGTAGTGATGTAGTTTCCCGTATGGTTTGTATTTGTGTTGTGTGTGTATATATATAGATTATGATCAAGCGGCCGCCTGCAGGTGGACCCATGGGCCATGGTAGTAGTTGAACATATGGATGCAAATTGATCTTTTTTTCGGGTCTCCACCGAACGCATACAAGTTTTTGTCAAAGTTGGCTCCAACCCCACAGATTCTCTTTATTCTTTTGTTTTTGGATCATACTAATGGGTCGTTGGAAAACTTTTTCTCCCACCTACCAGGTCGGTGCCCCACCAATGATCCAAGAAAATAATACAAAGAAAAATGCTAAGCATCGCTGGGAGCTATCGTTTATATTAGTGTATATTTTTTTATATATTTTTATTTAATTTTTTTTATATAAATTTTGTTAATAATTTTAAATATTTAAAAAAAAAATATTATAATATTATCAAAAAATATTTTCTTAGAATCTTAATCATAATTAAGAAAGTGTTTTTTAATTTTTTTTTTTTTTACTTTTTGATTAAATAAGTGTTTTTTAATAATGTGTTAAATTTAATTTATTTTTTTAAAATATGTAAGTGTTAAAAAAATCTATATAATAAATAACTTTAAAAAAAATACTTGAAAGAACAATAGACCCCTGCAATTAGTACTGTTCATCCGACCCGAGCCAACTCGAATTCTACTGTTCCGACCCGACCCGACCTCAAGGCTATTCCGTTACCCAATTATCCGATTTGGCCGATACCCGATTACCCGATCCGAAAACTATTTTTAAAATATCCGATTACCCGATTTTTTTTTTTTTTTTTCCTGAATCAGTTCTTTGATTTTTTTTATAATTCTTTAGTATGTAAGTTTGTATATGCTTTATAATTCTTTAGTATGTAAGTTTGTATATGCTGGGGCTGGTGAAGATCTTCGAACGAACGCATGCTTTTGGTGGTGAATAGAGTTAGAATACTTGTGGGAGCGTCTTCTATTGTCAATTTCACAATTACAAACGCTTAATCAGTACATTGCTTAGGAGTACGATTACTGGGTACAAATACCAGACAGTTTCAGCATAAGACATGAATACGTCTTCTATTATATTAAGCAGATCCAGCAAAACCCAGTCGAAGATTACCGAAATCGAAAACTGTGTGGTAAGCCCCCATGAATACGTCTCCAAGAATCATGCAAACATGTAGTTTCAGCATAAGACATGAAGCTCAAGACAAATGCACATGAAGAACATGCCCACAAAAAAAAAACAAAAAAAAACAAAAGAAAAAGAAAAAATAGTCTTACTCTTGGATTAGCTAGTTTTGGTCCAAAAATACTTCAAGTAATCTTCAATCGATCTCATTTAAAATATTTTTCAAAGTTATCTCTACATAAAAAAAATTATGTTAAACATATAATTAATTGAAAAGACTATATGAAAATAATTTTCAAATGTGAATCTTACCAGTTTCTAACTTGTAGCTTTCAGCATCTTCCATTACATCTTGGGAGTTATAATTAATGGAGGGAGCCATTAACCAATTTTGTGTGCAAATAAAAGATCAACTGTTGTTGGGGCCAATGAGCTACGAATTGAATCTAAGACACGACCTCTAATGCTAAATGCCAACTCAGAAGCAACAGTAGATATGGGAATAGCTAACACATCTCGAGCCATATTGGCAAGGATCGGATATCTGATTGAGTTCACCTTCCACCATAATAAAATATCAAAGTCGGGAGTCGATCTTTCAACACTTTCCATGAAATACTTATATAATTCTGATTTAGACTCTACCACACCCTTTGATACTTGATATTGTTCAAACATACTTAATATATCATCCATATTATCATAAGAAGTATTGCTTTGGGTCTCACCAACACTTAATTGGCTCCCACTTGAACCTACATTAGATTTTGAATATTGCTTACATCCGCTCAATTATCCTCCTTAACCAATCAACAAGTTCAGACGCTCGCTCATTCTCAAGAAAATTTCTAAAACAAAATTCCAAAACTTCTAACTTGAAGCACGGATCAAGCATAGACGCAATAAACAACATTTTGTTCAATTTCTCAAAATCCCTTCAATACTTGTCATATTTCAACAACATCCTCCGACATGGTTTTCAGCATATTACTCTCACTCATAAAAAATTTGTTTAAATAATTATAGACTGTAAATACTTCTCTAATGAACAAATTTGAAGTTGCATAAATTGAGCCTAAAACCAGCAAAGTCGTATCATAAAAAAGCTTCAAAAATTTTACAAAAACCTTAATAGTTTCCCAATCATGTAAAGTTGGTATTCCTTGTCCAACCTCACGTAAATATGGGCCAAACTCATTGTCTTCATCTTGCATCACCTCAAACGTCGCATAATATTTGAGAGCCGCACTCAATATTAGATATGTTGAGTTCCACCTAATTGGAACATCAAGACAAAAAATACAATATTGGATTATCCTACCAAATGGCAACATATTCGACAGAACCTTATCAATTTTAGTTCGGTTTTTCTTTTATTTATTTTTTTTATATATTCCGAATTTATTGGGAAGGAAAATCAGTTGGAAAAAATATGGAAATTTCTTTTTAACCCTTAATTAAATTTTATAATGTCAGGGTCTCTCTCTCGAACTCGTTTATTGGAGAGGAGGCAAGGTTTCCTCCCACTCTTTTCGCCTTCTTGCATAAAGCTTACTTACGGCTTGTTTGATTATTTAAATAAAATGAATTAAAAATCAAATAAATTATTATTAGAATATATTTTTTTAATATTATTTTTATTTTTTAATCAAAAAAATTAAATTATTTATTATATTTTATTTATAATAATTAAATAAAATGAGATGATTTATACAATAAACCAACGTCTTAGAAGATATTTACGATCTCATTTTGCCCCTGAAAAGGAATTGATATGGTGCTCTACATCCATCAGTCTAAGGTCACGCACGCACCTCCACAAGACTGGCTGTTGATTTGCAAATCCATATCACCCACTTGTGATTTGACTAACATATGGACTATATTTATATAATTTTTATGTAAGTTTTAGCAAGAATTATATCTATGTCCTGAGAGTCCTAGCTTTAAGCTTTGTAAGGCAATACTTATGCTTAAAATTATATTAAATAAACGCCTTGAAAATGAAAACTCAAAAAATTAAAAAAAAATAATAAAGTATCAAGAGGTGGTTTATTAAAAATGGCCCATTGTGGATTGATTAGTTGACCTAGTACGTGCGAAAACTAATCACAAAACATGACCAAAATTCAATGTACTTGTTAAGACTTGTTTTGTAACTTTCAGCATTTTGGAAACTGCAAAGGAGGAAGATGTGGCGGTTGGTGTGTCTGTGACACCTCTAATACCAAAGTTAGAATATGTTTTCTACAAGAAACCTAAAGAAGAGAGATTAGGGAGTTTTGAGAGTGGTCAACCTAGCGCGAAGCATAACCCTAAGAAACCAAGCAGAATCTGAAATCAACTGCACTAGGTGGTGATTGGTCACCAGGTACTAGTATAGAGCATAGCCTTAAGGAATCACGTGGGATCTAAAATTGATCACGATAGGTGGCGATTGGTCTCTGGGGTATTAGCACGGAGCATAACCCTGCAGAACTAGAAGGGATTCTGAATCGACCGTGCTGGGTGGCGAGGAGGGCAGACTCAATTCTAGCATGATTCCAATCGGTTCGTCGATTTCTCATCGATGGCACCATGAAGGGAGGAGGGGAGTGGCAGGCTATGAGGCTACCTGTGTGAGAGAAGAGAGATTCTTAAGAAAGAAGAAGAATCAGCAAAGGGAAGGGGCGGGAGCGGGGTTATTAAACCCTAGATCGAAACGGTGTCGTTTTATATAATTGTTTTTTTAACTTTGGATGTAAAACGACGCAGTTTCACTCACCTAAGTAAAACATCATGGTTTTATATATGAATAATATATATATTATTGACTAGTTCGGCGATTTGAACTAGGTTCAAAGTCGAGACCAAATCGACTTACGTTGGTTCTAACATTTTCCTACCACTGACCGACCGGTTCTCTATCAGTTCCAGACTCTAGTAGCCAATTCACGTCAGTGACAATCGGTTTGGTTGGTTTATGTACACCCTACTTAGGAGAGGTGTTCCCTTCTTTTATTGTTGAGATTCGAGAGCGGAGCATCAACCTAACAAATCAGGAAGAATCTAGAATCGACTACACTTGGTGGCAATTGGTCATCGAGGTATTAGCGCAAAGCATAACCTTAAGGAACCAAACGAGATCTGGAATCGACCGCGATAGGTGGCGATTGGTTGCTGAGGTACTAGCGTGGAGCATAGCTCTAAGGAACCAGGTGGGATATGAAATCAACCGCGCTGGGTGGCGAGGAGGTCGTTGTATTGCTCAATCACATACACATACTCATACACACAAACCTCATTTCTTATTAATTTTATCACTGGCTCTTTACAAGGTGAGACATTGAGTACAAAAAAAAAAAAAGGGAAACTCTCGATGTTCTGAAGCGTTTCAGACTGTTGGTTTGTCGGGCTTTGGCTTGGCTGGCCATTGGGGGTTTTGGGCGGGAAGGAGTTGGCATTCCGTCTGTCTGCTACTCCGGCTTGGGCTCGCTATGCTCCTTACCTCGTAACTCCTGCACATAGCATTCCCTTACCACCACCTACTCACTGCATACCACTCCTTTGCCTTCATCTATTGGAAACTTCATCTTGAAGTGGTACGTTGAGGTCACCAATTTTAAATTATTCAATGTTGGCTGCCCAATGATGGCGTTGTACAAGGAGTGGGCCTTGACCATGAGAAAGTTCGCCATGCTGGTTTCCATGTGTCTTCTTGTCTCGACGGAAATGGATAGCATTATGGATCCCAACAGTTCTAGAGTCTTGCTAGAAAATCCCCTCAACGGCGTGGGAGATGGTCACAGTTTGTCCTGACTGATTCTCATCTTGGCAAATGCCTTTCAAAAGAGGATTTCGATCGAACTGTCGTTGTCCACTAGTATCCTTCTAGTTGTGTAGCTAGCTACCAACATCGTCATCACCAAGGCATCATCGTGTGGGTAAATCACTCCCTCACTTGAAGGAAACTGCCAGGGTTTTTTGGGTTCGGGCATGCTTGGGCGGTCTCTTGATGTTGAAGATTCCCCTGTATCTCTCCCTTCGAGCAAAAGCCTTCCTACCGAATGCGAATGTGCCTCTGCTAGCGAGCCCATCGGCTATAGTATGGATTTCCCCTAGCAGAACGTTGTTTTGGTTCTATTCCAACGGGCTTCCATCCCTTCTCCTCCCATTTCCCCTCCTCAGGCTTTAACTTTGAAGACCTCCCCGTCTCGGCTCGTTCATGTCCCTGCCTGCTCGCCCGATGGGTGACTGGAGGCAGGTGCCCAAGTACCCAAACATCTCTCCTCGAACCTTTTCTCAAACATTGTCTCGGATCTCCGACATGATCTTCCACCTCAGAAGTTGGCAATCTTCGATCCTATGGCCCTCCTCCTTGTGGTAGGTGCAATACCAGCAAGCTCTCTAGTTGCAATTGCCGCCCTCCAATGGTGTCCTTTTCCCCGCATCCTTCGTTGTTTTGGTTTCCTTCTTGTGGGTCCTTTGCCGATGCTCCGCTTGGACCCTTTCGCTACCTGTTCACCACCAGTGTATCACGGGGTAGTCAAGGCCTTAAGGATGTCTTCCACATTGATGAATTAGTTCACTCAATGCATGAGATCCAGTAGGGTTGCCAAGGTCTTCCATGCTATCTCTGCCATGAAAGGGCTTAGGGGCCAGATGCCTTCTAAGAGTGCCACTAAGGTGATCTTTTCATCCTGATTGTTCGTGGTCATCTGCTCTTTATTGAAGTGGTATAAGTACGCCTTTAAACTTTCCTCTCTGCTCTACTTTACAGTGAGGAGGTAAGGGGTTGGTCGTCTCTTCTTACGACTGGCCATGAATAGTGTCAAGAACTGCCATCCTAACTCCTCAAAGTTGTGAATGATACCTAGACAGAGGGCTTCGAACCATGTTCGGGCGAAGCCATTCAACGTTAGAGGGAACCTGGCATGCGATCTCCCCAAGGAAACCATGTAGCATCATGCGGATCTTGAACGTCTCTAGATGTTCAGTGGGGTCTTTCGACCAGTTGTACATCTCTATTTGGGGAGTTCTAAACTTGGGCGGAAGTGGGACAACCATCACTTTGATGCTGTATGGTAGGTTCATGCTGCTGACCAGTTGGTCCACAAAGGATGATCCTCCTGTTCTCTTTGCCATTTCCTTGTACTTGCCCATAAGTTTGCTTAACTCGTCGCCCATACTTTTGCGCTATTCGTCTTCAAGTGGCATTCTGCTAGTATTTTGCAACTCCCCCTCTATTCGCTCGATCTGACTTGGTCCGGTGCCTCCCTCAAGATCAACATTCCTCTACTTCAGCGTCTCGTTCTCCCACCAGAAGGCTTTTGCATCTGTAGTCAATTTCTTTACGAGTTCCTCCATTTCGCGACTCTCCCTTCCATACTCCCTGAGGTAGACTCCTGCTCGAGGGTCGCACAAGAGTGCATCATGGCTGGCATAAAAAGGGCACGCTGATGTTGCTGGCCCAAAATGGTTTTGGGATCCCACAGACGGCGCTAATTGTTAAGGTGTGTTTTGTAAGCTCTAGCTATGAAGGCATTCCGGGAGCCTGCAAAGGAGGAATATAAGGCGGTTGGGTGCATCTATGACACTTTCGATGCCAAAGTCAAAATATGTTTTCTACAAGGATCCTGAAGAAAATGGATTAAGGAGATTAGGCTTGCAACTCGAGCTCAAAATATCGGGTTTGTGCTCGACCCGAGAATCTCCATTTAAGGCATCAAACCGACCCGGCCAAGCCCTTCAAAATACAATCGGGTCGAACCCGTATGACCCGACTAATCTTTAAAAAAAAAATGAAAAACTCCCTACTTTCTTCTTCATCGGCAGAGGGACATTTACCTATTCTTCCAAATCTGGCCTTCATACTCTACGAGATTGAAGCAAAAGAAATGAAACTAATTGGGAAGCAATTACGAAAAAGAAGTTCAAGGTTGGTTTTAAAAAAAAAAAAAAGAACTTGAAGGACAAGATCAAATTAAAAAATAAAAAGCTTAAAATACCACAACTGATTGTATCAAAAAATTGGGAGGCCACCAACAAAAACCAGCAAGATTTTCTTAAGCGTGGACAACTAGAAATGCTTTATAAGCATGGACAAGATCAAAATGCTTCGTAGCTAGCATTTTGAATTGTCAAAACAACTCGAAAGATTTTCTAAGGGAACGATTATTCAAACCTTTGAAAGAAGAGGAAATTGTGGAAGATTGAACATGCAAAATGAGAAAAAATGGCCAGCTTTCAGACGAGTAGACCCATTAATTATCCTCTAGTTTTAAAACCCCTTTCAACGAAGCATGAACATCAACAGTCACTACATTAAAAAACCCATCATTGTTGTGATGATGATGCATCTTCAGGCAGGCTGCATGCAAATAACCAAGTAGCACCAACTAGTTTCCCTCAAAGAATAGCAATTTCATGAAGATCAAGAGAGAAGAACAGTAAACAGTAAAGAAGTTCAGAGATAAGCTAGGAACACCTTACAGAGAAGAAAAAATAGAAATTTCTTTTCGGGTGATCTTTTTCGACTGATAGATGATTAAATGAACCCATTATGGGTTTGACTCGTTGAACCCGATTTTAGTCAGGTGGGCCCATGTCAGGTCTTTCGGTTTGATTAGGCCAAGCCCTTTTTTACACATGCCTAAAGGAGATTAGGGAGTTTAGAGAGTGGTCAACCTCCTTCTCTTGCCAGCTTTTTCCTATTTATACTAAGTTTCTTGAGGGGTCCCAGATCTTCTTGTTGCTGCAATGATCATCCTCTGTTCTGGATGACATGGTGTCGTATTCAATGCAGCCGTTCCTGTCAGCAATTGGGACCCAACTTCGATGATGGTCATCCAACATTGCATTTAATGTGGCCGATCCTGTAGAAGACAGGATCCCAACCGATCTTTCCGTCATTAACATGCTAGGCTTGAGGGAGGACTGCCTGTCTCTTCCCCCGTGGGCCGACTTGGGCTTTATTCATGTCATTCCCTAGTCCGCTGGGTCACGAGTTGAGGGCTTTGGGAGAGTGGATTGAGCCTGGCCCAGCTAGGTACAAAAACTCCATTCCAGTACTGCTATAAGCCAATTAAGCATTTGTATGCCTATAATTATGAAAGGCACACCACACCCATATATCCATGATGCGTATAATTAGTTTATGTGTGTGTCTGAGATTCGATTCCACTTGTTCTACAAGTAACAAGAGCACTCCCCGACCGCCATTGCTGCTAATTGTTCCCTTTTAGCCATCGGAAATGACTATTCTTGATCACTTGCATTTAAATGCTATCTAGTTGGCCAACAAGTACTACATGGCCATCCTTCACAAGATCAAACTCCTGATTAACAGTTGTTTAGAATTGTGTTAGGAGTTGTAAAAAGTATTTAAATAGTTTCAAAAAAAAAATTAATGATAAAATTAGGTTGTTCGGGATTCCATAGTTAATTCTACTGCTTGGAAGACTCAATCCATCTTCATCTTTCCCTAAAACATCTCAAATATTGTTACATATTTTCAATCATTTAAGATGTTCCGTTTTACTTTCAAACATACTACATACAAAACTAGATCTAATCATGACCAAAATCATTTTTACTTCCTTAAATGTTTTTTTTATAAAACATAAAGAAATTTATAAAGTAAAAAATCTCTCACATATTTTATCTATCGAAACACATTCTTAATTAATTCTCCATACAACTTAATTTCACAAAATCTTATAAATTAAATTTTGTCTTCAAATATATATTTTCCATCCAAACGAAAAACTTTGGGTATCTAAACATGCAGTAATTAAGAGGTGAGAGCTAGCCCAGGAGGGTACCCAGGCCTAATAATGAGTTAGGAAATGAACGCTAGAGCCTAGAAATCATTTCAATACAGATCCAGCATCGGCAGCGCCCTCGCATTTAGTACTTACTTCAGGCTTGACCCACAGAGAAAATGGCCACCCAAGATAAGATAATTGGACTGCTAAATGCAACCTAACAAGATATATAAATATATATATTTATATATGTGTGTGTGTGTGTACGTGTTAGTATGATTCAAAATATGTCAACTCATATATTAAATTTTTTTTTAATAATTAAGGAAGTAATTATTAATAAATTTTCATTTTTTTTCTTAATGATTAAATATGTTTAAAATATATTTAAAAGAAAAAGAAAAAGAAAAAGAAAAAATCATTTGCACTGATGTGCATATTTAGAGTGTAGCGTGTGTGTATATATATATATATATATATATATATTTATATATATAAATGGCGCTGCTACGTGACAAAAGTCTAGTACTTACTTTTATCAGATGAAAAATATATCATTTTCAAAATGTTACGGTTTTTATTCCCAAATATGGATTTACCTGATTAAGTTATAGGTAAATCATTGAACAACGTGACATACTTTTTCGAGATTTTTTATAATCTTTTATTTTAAATACATTCTACAATTAAAAAAAAAAAAGAGACACATATATGAACATGCGGATTCAACGGCATTTAAATGCTAGCATGGATAATAGATATTTAATACTGCAAAATTCTTACTCATTAGTTAAAAGAATGAAATTGACTCATATTACCACAATACAGCAATATTTAATTAATGTAATAGAGTCCACATGTTGTGTCTATCTTTTTAAGTTCATGTAGAAAATTCTATTAATCCTTCCATAAGCCCACTAGCTTGGCAGTCCACACGTTTTGAGACATTTTCTCACTATATATAATCTATGTGTCTAAATATATATATGTATGTATGTATGTATGTATACATAAACATATATAATATAATATAATTCTTTAGTTTACGACATAATTAAGCTAGCTAGCTATATATATATATATATATATATACAACTGGATGAAGTGTTAACAGTGGCTCTTGAGCTTCCAAATGGCAGACGTAGAGAGCAAGATATTGGCGCCGCGTTGGCATTCTCGGACGTTTTATAGATGAGCAAGCTAGACATCAATCCTCTTTGTCAAATGATTCCTAGGAGTTGCAGGACTTCCTTGGCTTCTTTGCTACTACTGGCCAAATATGTATAGAGACAAACATTATTATGTACGACAAATTAATGCGACAAATTATTAATGCCAATGGTTTTGACCTTTATTTTATTTAGATCATCTGCTCGAGATCAATACTATCAAAAGTAATTTTTTATTTTTTATTTTGTCTCATAATAGTTAATTGATCTTCTAAGAAATCGTAGTTTAGCATTATTACGAGAAAAGGTTGTTTAATTATCTTCAGTTTTGTTTAATTTTTGTTACAGATTTTATATATTATCTTCAGTCATATGTGATAATATTTCATTTTATGTGATTACGTACATATAATGATAAATATTTAAAGAGAAATACTTTAGTCACAAATAGACTACGTAAAAGTAATCCCACAAATTGAAGTGGTTTCATGTGGTTCGTTGAATTGTAAAGCTATTTTAGCAATGAATCATATGAAATAACGTCAGTTTGTGAGATCGAAGGTAATCTCGGTCATACTCATCGTCCTTTTCATCGAGTGGCAATTGGATGAGAGAAAGAGGAAAGGAAAATGGACTTTATAATGGAAAAATCTAAAGATAGTTGGTTTTGTGCATTCCCATTACACACCCCTTACCTGTCATGCCAACAGATTAAGTGAAACGGTGCGGATCATTGCGAGCGGGAGATGAACATGTGCACTCCACAAAAATCTCTCTCTCTCTCAATGTCTCTGTGCGGGAAATGGCAGTTTCAACCCAGACCCCAATGGGCACCTCAGAGCCCTAAAAGGCTAAAACCCAGTTGTAGGCAACAACCTAGACCCCAATGGGCACCTCTTGGTTTCTCGTCTAACTCCTTCTCAGCCCATCTTTCGACTCCCAAAACTCCCTTAAACCCCACCCCAAAATCCAAAGACCAGACGACGATTTACTCATTCTTGGCATTGAAACCAGCTGCGACGACGCCGCCACCGCCATTGTAAGTAACCCAAATTTTGCTTCTTTTATTATGGCTCAGGCTTTGTAATGGGTATTTGACTATTTTGGACTTTGTGGTGTATTTACAATGGGTTGTGGTTGGTTTTTGTGGGTTTTTTCAGGTGTTTTAGGTGAGGAGCAGTGGCGAGATTCTCAGCCAATTAGTGTCTTCCCAGGTATAGCGTTTCATCTTTATCGGATTTAATTACATAAGAATTTTATTTGTTCATTGTAGAATTGGGTTTATATTTTTGTTTTGCCGAATCAATTGTGCTAGTAGCATCTTCAAGTATTTTGTTATTTTTTTTTATCTATTTCTTGGAATGGCCAAGGCCCAAAATTCTCTCTAAATTTATTGTTATATGAGATTTTCTCAACCTTGCTTGGAATAACAGATTATTGGTTTTTCGAATATGACCCAAGTTGTGTATTGTCAGTGTCATTACCTAATTTTAAGTCTTAATTACATCAAGGCAGATATGCTTGCTCGATATGGAGGTGTTGCTCCTAAAACGATAAAAGAAGTACACTTGCAAGTAATTGATAAGGTGTTGATACTTGCATAACATCTTTTCCTTATAGTACGAATCTCTTGCATGCCAGATGCTGATACTTTTGTCCATGTCATACTAAATATTTAAAAAAGGAACTCAGTTTCATGCTGCATTGTTGTGAGGATCTGAATTGGTCTTATCTTTTCTAGGTTAATCGAAAGAAATCTACAATTTCCTTTCATGGCCCTGCTTATTTCAGGTTTGAATTTGTACTTCTTTCATATTTTGGGTTTTTATTAACAAGTCTCTTATATATCTAAAATATAAATTATTTGAATGCTCATGTTGTGCTTCATATGAAGCCAACTTAAGCTCATGCACTGGGAAGAATTGACTTGTGAGCAAATTTGGCACTGCCGAACATCATGTATAAGGTCTATATATTCCAGAACAAACCATGATGCTTCAAAAAGGAGTACCAACATTTTAGGTGAATGAGAAAGGTGCAATTTCCAATAAACGAAAAGGAAGGGAAAACATTTCATTCTAGCCACCTCAATTTCTAAAATAAAGAATATTCACAATGGAAAAGAAAGATTAAAAAATAATTCAGCTAGAGCATTGTTGTGATAAATTATAATCCTTCATTCTTTTAACTGTTGAAATGCTTTTGCCCTCGTTGGCTTCCTTGATCCCCATGGTATCTTGCACTTTTTAGGAGGACACAACTTGCTTATCCTTGTTAGAGATCTTGGTCAATATGTACAACTTGGGACCACAATAGTTTAGTTTGATGTCATGATTTCTTTTTTGAGTTGATTTGCTTCCAATTTCCAATTTACCATCAATATTTTTCTAATAAACAGATGATAGTTCTATTTCTTGTCATTCTTGTTGACAGGTTGCAAAAGGGTACAACAAGGGGAGAGAGTTGGGTTTGCATTGAAAGAACAAAATGCAGCCCAATTTAAAGTTGTTACCAAACCTGATGGCAGTAATGTTACCAAACCTATATTAATTTTGTTGTACTTGATACGGTCATAGTAATAGACATAGTCTTTTTAATGGAAGTGGTCTCTATTTATCATATTAATATGTAAGGGACGTACTCTTTGTAATGGATGTTTGTTGTTGGGAACATACCAGTTTCTTTTACTCATTTAACAAGCAACAAAAATCTCGTGCACTAACAAGGATTGTTCCAAAATACATTTCCCATTAATCAAATTGTGAAAAGTGGCTGTTGAAGTATATACATTGAACACAATACAACAAGTCTGGAGCTCATATTACACAAGTTATCTACATTGAACATAATATAACAACCACTTTACAAAAAACTTCACAAAAATGTCAGCATCGCAACTTCTACTCATCAACCAGATTTTTTCCAACTAAATTGAGTCCCAATCACTGTAGTTGGGTTCCATCTAAAGTTGCATCTGTGAACGTAATATAAACAGTTAAAAATGAACATAATATAACAAATTCAATCACTTTAGAGAAATGGACGAAATAAACAAAGATTAAGTACACTTTCTTGAGTCTCAATCATTGCAATGCCAAACTGGGTTCCACTAGACTCCAACACTTCGACAGTGTTTTGGGGCGGCTAACAATAGATAAAAAAAAATTAGAATCCACCATCTCAGAATTCAACAAGACAAGAAAGTTTTTATTTATTTTAAAATCATATAATTTGAACAAATATAATAACACAATATACTTTAAAGGCAGTAGTAGGTATGTAACCTGAAAGGGAGCACTCTCTTCATTCCCAAAAACTATTTGGTCAAATAAATTCCTACAAGTGTCAACAACTTCGCTATCTCTTCCATGTGGATACGAAATGGGAGAAATACCATATTACATCTCTTCAAATAATCACACAAGATAAATGGCTAACACACATGGACTGCAAAGTTACACTGAGTTTACCTGTTTACGTTTTCCCTTCTGAGCAACTTTCTTCAACGTGGGTTTGCACACTCTCTCAGTCATTGATTTTTTCCAGAGAGATGGTGGCCTGCCTTTACCTCTCACAACATGGGGGTTGAGTATCTTCTTTGAACTCCAAACTGTATTTGCATCGACACCTATAACTACAACGTCGGAACCGATTTGTTGCAATGACATGTTGGTGCGGTATACCTCGTTCATTGCAGTTAACTTGGCAATCATATTATCAGCATGATCATCACATGACGCTGCATTTGTTATCATGCCGTAACACATCTTGATTATACATGCATATCTGCTGACTTCTGGCCTCGCATCAGCTACGTCATAATTACTTTTCATAACAATGTATCTCATTTTTATATCCTTCCTCCATCGATCCGATATGTACTTCTCTGGCACAGAACGGACACGGTTAATTTTGAAAACGGCTAATACATGTGTACGCAGGATCCCTCTCATCTCAAACAATCCGTAGGAACACTAGGCTTCACACGCAGTCTCATTAAATGACACACGATGGGTAATTGACTTGATGAAACCATCAACAGGAACTTCGTCTCTACATGATATATTGCAACTACAACATCCTTTTGGTGTAGAATTGGCAGACAACCGAGCATCCCCATTATCTCACGTTGAACTTCTCGAAATTTAGAGTTCGTGTACAACTTCTGAAATATCTTCCCAAGTGGATTGACTGACACCACGAGTATTGTGACATTAAATGAGTAGCAGTCCGCCTCATTTTCATTCTCAATCTTCTTCCTTAACACAGCATCATATTGATCAGTAAATTCTTTTAAATTTGTCCTAGTATGAATATACTCATCAAAGAAAGCATTCATGCTCTCACTTCGTTGAGTTGTACTCATTCCAGCCCAGAACACATCTTTCAGGAATACTAGTGCCCAGTACGTACGCTCCATGTATAAACTCTACAACCAGGCATTCTCCTACAAATTGTATGTCGTAATTAACACTTCTCAACATTTCTCAAATTCTTCAATTGTTTGAGAATCATATACACACTTTAGTAGCTGACTTTTTAACCCGGTTTTATATGCACTATATGAACCAAGCTTCTCAGGTACTTTCTTCAGTATGTGCCAAAGACAGAATCTATGTCGGATATTTGGAAAGACGATAGCAATGGCATTTTTCATTACTCTATCTTGATCTGTGATGATCGCATTCGGAGCTTTACCTTCCATACAGTTCAATCAAGTTTGGAACAACCATGTAAACGTTTATGAATCCTTACTAAAGATCAATCTTGCTCCCAAAAGTAACCATGGTGGTTTACACCCACAAATGGTGCAAATGGCATTCCATACCTATTTGTCAAATATGTGGTGTCAAATGTGACGACAGCACTAAAATATTGGTAGGCTACCTTACTTCGTGCATCTGCCCTAAATACATTCCTCAATCTAACGTCATCATCAAAATCTATCATTGCAAAAAATCCATCATTCTTGTATTGCATCCTCTCAAAATACTCACAAAGGGTTCCAGCGCCACATTTCCCAAGTTGAAGGTAACGTGCCTTATCGATATAATTACGACAGTCTTTTTCTAAGAACGGCAAGTTCTCGAACCCACTAGCTTCTTGCACAAGAACGGCAAAACTCTTTTTCATTCGTATGACAGCCTGATCATTTATATCTAACACTCTCTTTACTAACTCGCTCACTTCTCTATTGCAGCGAAAAAACCTTGATTTTTGTGGGGACAAGTCGTGGTTGTGTGTATTGTGAACCGTTAATACTTTCAACATCCCATCAACCAGTGTAGCATGTAGCATTTATCTTCGCCTTACACTCTGTTTTTGACGTTGGACGTGGCCTCGCAACATTTGAGGTCTAGTTTCGTGCCTTCCCACCACGAGCACAACCCAACGTGACAAATCTCAGACTCTCATGCTCATCCCTCTTACTCCTTTGCGTCGTTACCACGAAACCACATTGTTTCCCATATTTCTTATAATAAGAAACTAACTCTTCTTCAGATCTAAACACCATCCCCAACTTGGGCTCCTCAATACTATCACCACTATTAGTCTGCACTATATTTTGTGTCTCAAATGTCTCGTCATCTTTGAATTCAACAATATTACGCACAGAGGGCAACAAAGTCTCGGCCTCCCCAGAGTTAAGTGTGTGGTCCTGAATTTCTTCGACGTGGCTTGAGGTTGCAGAGTTTATACCAACCAGATAAGTAGTTGAAGAGTGAAATGGAGACACAAGATTTTACTGTAGTTTACAAAATAAAATATCATGTGTAAATCAATATAAGCACGGTGAGAAATAAGCATATTCCTAAAAGAATGAATCCATCACCTGACTAGTCAGCTTCGTTGGATTGGAATTTGGACGATGAACAAATGGTGGCAACCACGCATATGGCCTTTGTGCATGCAAATCATGCATATAGTTTTAGAAGTCCAGATAAAATAGTGTCGGTATCACCTAACACATAAAACAATACTGATAATGTGCGGAAGATCAAAAATAAATATAGTCATTAATAGTTAAAAATTAATATTCAAAATACCTGCGATGTTGTATTGGTTGATGGATCAATGGTAAGAGGTGCTAGTAAATCCGAATATCGTGGTCTTGGTATCAACTAACACATAAAGGAATAATGATAATGTGTTGAAGACTTAAGATAAATATATTAATAGAACGGATAAATAATTCAAAAATAATATAACAGAATACCTGTGTTGCTGAACTTGTGGTATGAGGTATTGAGAATTGTGGCCAAAAGGGTCTTGCTATCACTTAACATATAAACCAACCATTAGTTGACGAGTGAACCAAAACTTACATAATAAATGTAAATATTAAATGAAACAGTTATACTGAATTTTAAGCATGGTTACGTATACCTGGATTGATGAATTTGTTGGTGGATCTGTGGTAGGAGGTGTTAACGGAGATCCGTGCTCTTTCCCTTTCTCCATCTAAATTCTATTTCAAAAATTATGTTATCAGTATATAAAATAAAATTTTTCTAGATTCACCATATTTCAAATGTCATTTATATCAACGTAATTTTATATACAAATACATAGAAATTTATAAACACACACACACACACACACACACACATATATATATATATTATTAGTAATATATAAACATGATACAAGAAAATAGAGCATACAAATAAATGGTAGCCATACTGAATTGTTGACCAAGACAAGATACAAGTGCATAAATTTAAATCAATTAATCAGCAATGTAATGTTGCTATATCCTGAATATTGCATGAACAAATTAATTACCGGGCTTATATTTCAATAAAATTCATCAACCCAGATAGGGTCCCAATCAAAGCTTTTACTTGAACAAAAGTATAAAAAATGTTCCCTTGTGGCAAGTATGAAATATGGCCACGCTATTGAAACAAGTATAGAAAGTTCAAAGCTTTTACTTGAACAATCAAAGCCTTTATTGAATAAAAGTACATAAATCATTCATTCAACTACACATCTTATATTTTGCATACAAACTTGAAAATGACAAATATCAAATGAGCAGGTTTATATATATACATTATTTTTTGGGAAAATATTTTAGCATCCAAAATAAAAGAATCAGGGGAACTCAAAAGTTCCAGTACTTAGTAGTAAAAAACATCAATCTTAACAATAATCATATATGCACAAGAAGCACATAAGTTAGAATAGAATTGAAGACTGAAAAATATAAAGCTTAAAATCAACCACATTTGACTACGGACGTTCGGCAAGGACTGGCGGGGATTGGCAATGGGGGAAACCAAGGATTTTTCGGTTCTAAGAAATGATGCACTGGTTCGTGAGTGAGAAAGTAAGTTGAAGCTTCTTCGTGATTCTTTTCCTACGAAATGAGAGACGTTCAGAGAGGAGACTTGCGAACGAAGAAGGGCCAATGGTTCGTACTGAGCGGGAAATCAAAATAAAGCTTCTTTGTGAATCTTCGTTCTTTTCCCTTCAGTTTCTTTTACTCAATTCTATTGTTTATTATTATTATTATTATTTTAAGGGCCATGTCAGCACAGGGGTGCGCAAGGGTCCCCCAAGTTGACGACCCGTGGAAGAACTCCTTTATAATTTGCATGTGGGTGTACAATAAGTATAATAGAATTTTCACTTAAGGCTGGTGTAAAACTCTCAAAGACACCACATCCGGTTTGAAGATTTTCTCTTTCCTATTTTTTCAATCCATTCTTGGTTAGGTGTCTGTAATTTTGTGATTGGATTGTTCTTGTGTATTCAAAGAGGAAGTTGATACCACTAGCTAGTTCGGCTGAAACTGAGAGTTGTCGGGTTGTTTCTACGAGTTGACTTTATGTTTTGGTATCAGAGGGAACAGCTGAACCAAATCAAGGGTTTGGGTTGAGGATCTGATCACTTGATTTTGTCATTGACAAAGTTCTTTTTTCATATTTTTATGCATTAATGTTACGATTAAAGATAGCAATAAGATAGGCATATTGCAGCCACAAGGGTTAGAGATTAAGGTAAATGTAAATCAGTTCATTGCAAATTAAAGAGGGATCGAGAAGAGTAGGGACACACTCATAAATTGTACTCTTCATTAATATAGCGTTCATCAATTTATGTGTGTATGTGCTCTTCTCCCTTCTTTTTGTCCGTTCCCCTGGCAAGACTCCTCCATTCATATATGATTATCTCTAACTGCAATATATCCCTATCAAAGAGATGCCTTAATTCTATTTGTCATTTTCGATCAAATTGATGTCATCATCATTTTAAGATATTAATACATGAGTAAAGCTATCCATGCATGCTCTCCTCGTATAAATGCTAGGAATTGTCGCAGATGAACCCAAACATGGAATATCATGTATTTTCCATTCATTTAAAATATTTTACAAGTAATTAATGCTTCCGACCATTTTCATATGAATGGTACTGAATCGTATTGTAATTTACATGATCTATTGGATATCATGTACATGAGCAATTTTGTAGAGCTACGTATTTAAATCCTAATAATTAATTTTCAAAAGAATAATTCATATATACTTTCCCATTTCAGTATTATTTACCAATGCGATATTGCAAGATTTGTAACTTTTCTTTACTTAATTCATAATCTATGTTATAAAAATTGAGATTATAATGGTCAATATATATTAATCCCAACAAGTAGATCAGGTGGCACATTTGTTTTCATATAAGTGTCATGGATGTTTGGCAACATGCATAGGTTAATCTGCACACGACTTGTTTAATTAAATAGACCAGATCATTGAACCATGACAAAACCTAATTAAATAATTACGGATGGCCTCATGACTAGACTCAAGTAACCAATTTAATAAAAAAAATCATGCTGAGTTAAGTACTTGCGACCATGCCCATTTTGAGCTTTCATATTGTTCTAAGCATAAGCACTTGTGAAAATATATTTTACAATCATAATTCATAAGCTATATGAGTTACACATATTCACAATTATATCATGACAAAATAAATTTGATAATCAGTATCCATAACTCTAATAAATAAACATAAACCTAATTAGTACATATCAAACCAATAAATTTGGCATGGATGTACTTTTGCAAGTTGACACACGTGATATGTTTATTAATCGTGTCTAATCAAATTCACCCATTTTGACGGGAACTCGATAATATTAATAGGGTTACTACCCTATTACTATCTATCTACTACCCAAGTGCATTTCAAGTTTTTTTTTTTAATTTTTTTTATCATTTTTAAGTATTTTTTTAACATCTTTAATCACTAAGAAAAAATTAAAATATATATATATAACTTTACTAATATTTACTTAATCATTAAGTAAAATAAAAAATTAAAAAAAAATCAAATACAAAATAGTAGTAGATAGGTACGTAGTAGTAGGGTAGTAACCCTATCATTATTCATCAAATATTGCCAATCCTACTAGTAGGCCACAGGTGTAACTAGGGGTTGGAGATCACCTAGACCTCCAAATATCAAACAAAAGATAAAGGAGGGATACTTTTGTCATGTTTAGACCATGCATTTCTCTTAGAATAAATAGTGGCTCGTAATTCTAGCTTCGCCCATATCTAAAAGATGGAATAAACTGCTCTTAAAGATCTTCATCCAATCTTAAATTAATGAATAACAATTCAATAAATCCCAATACTTTTGATTGAGAATCAAACCCAATTATAGCAAAAAGGCATTTTTCCCGTGAGAATTTTTCTCCGAAATAGTCAGTATTATTGCCAGAAATGACAATTTCCCTCCATTTCGACTCGTAGGAGACTCCTTAAAAATAATTGGCAATGGAGGCTTCCAGTAACTGCAAATTTAATTGTTATCCCAAATACTATTATTTCTGGCATATGATGGTCGTTGGAAATATAAAGTTTTCGTGGGAATATGTCACACACGAGTGGAGCTTGATCGTGAGAAAAGTTTTTTGTGGCGAATGATGTTGCCAAAAATGCCTATTTCAGACAATAAATATGGCAGGAAATATATGTTTCCTGCATGAAAAAAATATTTCCGGCAATTTGTTCTCATCAGAAATAGTCTTTTACGAAATTAAAAAAAAAAAATACTAGCAAAATGGTATCATAGGCTCCCAGCCTTATAACTAAAATACATAAAGAATGTGAACAATAGATTACAAAAAAATATATATATATATTGGAATACAAACAACAATTTCTAAATAGTTTGAAAAGAAAGGGAAAAAAAAAAGCACAAGTACTAAATCATGGAAAAAAAAAAATGCACTGAATGAGTAAAGGAGCAAAAGGGAAAACTTGTAAGTAAAAAAACCAAATGCACTTGACAACAATTAAGCACCAAGCGAAATCTCTAGAATGACATGTGAATGGTTTTGTAGGATCTGTGTTCATTAGGCATTTAGCTTTAGAATGTGAACGTATTAGTTACACTGCAGAAAAAGAAATCATGATTGGTTAAGTACTATCAATGATCTCACTTGGAAAGAGCCCCATGCAGTCAAATATATATAGAAGATTTGTTTTTTATCAGTCCAATACAGAAGATGAAAGCAAAATACACTAGAAACATAATTAGAAGCACACATTCACACTACTAATCTAATTTATATATAACCTCTTAAAAGCACCAATAGTGCCACGACATAAACCACATTCCACAACAAAAAAGTGCTTCTCCCAAACATGATTGGTAGTTGGAGCTGATCCATAGCTTGATCTAGATGATAATAACTCTTCACATAATTCATAGTACCATGGTCCAGTAGATTCTTTAACACTACAATAGCAACTCAAGTGAACATAACCTGTAAAAAAAGATATCATTAAAACTCGAGCAGAGAGAACATCAAGTTTTTCAAGGAGTAATTTGTGCCTAAGGCTAGAAAACCTTGAAACTCGAACATATATACTAATATGGGATTTAATAATGTCTTAGACCGACGGCAGACATGATCACACGATCTAGGATGTTCCTTAGAAAGATCAGATGTTGAATTAACAAAATAAATATGTTTTTCTAATTAAATCCTTGGGGCAGTAAGCCTTGAAAGCGTCTCTTTCCGAGGCATCAACTGTGTGCTGATATACTAGACATTCAAACCACATCCAATGAAGTTAGCCTAAGATATACTGGCTTTAGAATAAGTAATCCAATGAAGTTAAGTTTCAGACAGCAACAAACTATATCAAGTATCTTCTCAATCCACAATGCATCAAAATCAAAACTAAAATATTTGGAGGTTTATCAAGATTCAAATTGAATGCCTAATGTTGGCCTGTTGGATTGCTTGTAAATGTAAAATGGAATGGATTACGGTGGAGTGGAACACTGTAAAATGGCACCAGTACTGTATGCATGAAAGGTGTTTGTGAAAATGAAACTGTGAAGTGTGAATCGTGAAATGTTTGTGAAGTCTGAATTGAAACTGACAAAATTGATGCTTTTTATGGTTTTAATCATAGGGAGAATTTGAGTCTTGCTCTCCCCCTTTACCCACTAATTTATTAAAAAGAAAATAAGAAAATACAATATTGTTTTGTTTTTCCCCTGTGAACACCGATCGAGTAAAACAGTACCCAGCCTCCATCCCAACTGGACAAATGCCTTGAATTTAACAAGCTTAAATCCCTGCCCCATTGGCTGAACAACTTAAAACTTGTCTTTGATGGACAGAAGTTCATTAGAAGCTACTCCTACAACTCAGACTAGTCCAGCAGTCAGAAGAATCGAATTAAGATTGTGCGCCTATGTTACCCAAATGTCCACCTCATTTCATCAATTTTCAGTTTGGAACATGCGTTGTGCTTTACTCATCTGATTATTATTTTCTCAAGTAAAACAGGCTGCTAATAAATAACTAATGGTAAACATATTGAAATAATCTATCCTGTTGATCAGGGTTTAGTTTGTATTTATAAATTATTAATTGACCCAAAAGTAAAAAGACAAAAAGAAAATACAAAAGTGTAGTAGATATTTATTCATCAATATATATATATATATATAACATGTACAAATTAGGCATATACACACATACTGTATTAATTGTGTCGCGCGTATGTACCATATATATATATATATATATTTTTTGAGCAAGAAATTACTCCATGCCCATAAATCAAATTAAGAGAGTATTTTGGAAACAAAATCCAAGTTAATTAATCATGTTGTTAGACGTGCAGGGAATATTATTAACTCGGGTGCTTAAATTAGTTTGGGAGCATTGATCATGAAGCTCATGAGACTAGTGGATAATAAACAAGTGCATGCATTCAGATAGTATTCAATTAAATTATTTTATATATATTTGAGAAATAATAGTTGCAGTAGTAAGTGCGCAAATGTCGTGCAATTACTTTGAAAAAAATAAATAAATACGGGACTCATATGAAAAAATTAATTTTTTACTAGTAGACCCTACTTTTTTTTCAAAACAACTACATAACGCTTGCACACTCCATGACTATATATAGCATTACTCTATATATTTTACCTCTTCTTTGGTGGCCTTTATAGTTTCGATATCATAATACCTTTGGAAATTTTAATTTTTGTTTTCTCGACGAGTATTGTATATTCACACGAATTTTTTACGTACGGGCTGTTTTATTTACAACTAATTAATATGCATACATGCTAGTATTACTTGAAAAAAAATATTAAAATTCTTATTGATTTGAATTTCAAATTATTATATATATATATATTAAATGAAAAGACTAATACATATATAGATATATATAACTAGACACGTATGTATAAATGTATAAAATATGAAGGCCAAGTTGGAGGCCATAATGTTTGTCCTTTGGTATAATTTAAATCGTATATCCAGGAAGTTACAGATCATAATTAATCTAGAAGCAGGCCTTCTACCCCTCAACAAGACACCATCATCATCAGTACACCGGCCAGTGGACAATTTCTCCCACGACCATCATCACTACTGTGCCAGCCATCCAGGCACTTGGCAGTTGGCAATCTCTCTCTCTCTCTCTCTCTGTGTGTGCAGATTGCTCCTTGGAAATGGAGTCGGACCATCCAACCGGATCAACCCCAGAAAACCTGGACCAGGCCGCAACCTCAGATATTCATGACCAAGGTGCAAGCCAGGCCAGGTCCTATGACTGCACCTTCTGCAAGAGAGGCTTCTCAAATGCACAAGCCTTAGGAGGACACATGAATATCCACCGAAAAGAAAAGGCTAAACTGAAGCGATTCGCGAATGAAAGTCAACCGTCTTCGAACATCCCAAGGGTCACTCCCTCGTATTCTCCAATACCTAGGTATTCTTCATGGCCATTGGAAGCCAAGCCTGGAGACGGTAGAAGCGCCATCAAATGGCCTTGGCTTAATCCCAGCCAACAATATTATGGTGATCATTTTGGTACGAGGTATGAAACCCATGTTGGTGATGATCACGTCCAGCAACTTCCACTGTTTGTCGAAACACCAATATCGGACGAAGATCAAAAGTCATCTAGCGAATTTGATCATGGGAAAACTGACGAGGGTTTTTCATCGCCATCCACCCGCCGTGAGTCGTCAGGTTCGGAGATAGACCTTGAGCTCAGACTGGGGGCACCTGAGCCTCATCAGGACCCATATTCAACACCAACGGGTACTAAAAAGTTCTTCTGAATTTGAACATATATATATATATATATATAGTACTGGAATTTCCGTAGCTATATTACATATATATATATATAGCACTTTTTTGGTAATTATTTTGCATCCTACAGTAAAGCTAATTTTATTAATTTCCTCTATATATGGTATTGTTGTCATTTTTTTATTGTCATTTTAAACCTCCGCGTTCAAATATGTGATCTTTCCAAGTTTAATTTATTGCATTTGGCCGTGGTTTATCAGTATTACAGTTTGCTTCTGTGAAATGTTCCGCCAGTTATAGATTACAAGTTCCCAGCTGAATTGTTTGCACTACAGAGACAAAACGTGCAGTTATTTGATATTCCCCAATTCTGAACCTGTAAATTTACTGCTAATATTGATCGATGGATCATCAGTACTCAAAGCTAAGAAATGTAAGTGATCACGAATGGAGGCCTGTACGGTTCCAATCAAAAACCTCTCAGTTAAACCCTAGACGCGGCATTAATTTCTTCGGGGGAAAACCAGGGCTTATAACTTAATTAATTAATCTAGCTTTCTTCATACAAAAGCAGGAAGATTTGTATGTACGAGGTAAATAACTTTTATCGTCCTGATCACTGTCTATGATTATGAAGGTCATAATCATCTTCTCAAATACCTTAAGTACCAGCAAAGCAACACATCCCCCCCCAAAAAAACCAAAAAAGGCCCGTTAATTAATTAATTTGTTGTGGTTTAATTTGCTAATCAAATATCGTGAGGATAAACAATTATATGATCACTAATTTTTATGGACACCTATAAAAGGGTGAAATATCACTTCATGAACTTGCATGATTTCCTTATATATATAAGATCACAACCACTAGTGAAAGAACGAGTCGATGGATCGGATGCGTTGTCCACCATCATTAATCTAATATTTGGAAGGGTGAGAAATAAGTTAACATTTTAACCCATTAAAACTCGATTAATTAGGTTAAAAATGAAATAAAGTAATTTAATGATCATAATTAAGGATCATCATGTAAAGAATATTGTGTAATCACTGTAATTAATTTAGACTCAGCTTAATTGCTTCTAAAATGAAATGGAAAAGATATATAGAACTTTATTGCAGGTTTGAGCTGTACGCAGGTGATGATCAATATATGTAACTTAATCCTTATTTTCTTAATTTTCTCGAACGCAAAGTGGGTTAGAGTCAGGTAAATCTTCTCAATTCTCAGACATATAAGATCAACCGCTACCAAGAAAAATTAATCGAGTGTCATGCATGCATGATATAGCTAGATTATATATTGTAATTTGTCTTAATTTCCACCATTATATATATATGGATAGATAGATAGATAGACCGTACGTACGTGTTTAGATGTCAAATCATGATAAGGTACTTCTTTCTCTATCAAGTAATACATATGCTGTGGATGATCGTGTTCATAAACCGCATAAATTAGAATTAAAGGCAGTTTGATTAATACAACGGATTCGGAGTACTTGTTCGCAGAAATAGTTTTACTGATCATGATGACAGAGACTCAACTACCTTGGAGGAAAATTTTTAAGATTGGCTTAATTGGGATGTGACTAGCTTGTTCAAGTATTTATTGCAAAAGTATCGAGAAAAATGAGGTCGAAAGTGAAAGCTGTACGTACATATATTAACTCTGACTGGTATCATGCATTTAATATACGCATGCAGGTACACATGCATATATATATATATATATATATATTTATGCGCGCGCGCGCGCTGGGGTATTTGCGTGGATGGAGCATATTGCTTGAGTAAAAACAATGTCCAGACCTATCAATTACTTGTATGGAGAGTCTGTACTCTGTACATGATTCCAGCCTTGCATTGACTTCATTCTATCATGTTATGGATTGTGCCAGAAATAATTTCATGAATCCCGATGTTAGCGTTCGTACGTAGGATTTGAAAGTTGAAAGGTTTTATTTGGTTGATCATCAATGCCAGCTACCAATTTTTAAATTCCCGAAATATGCAACCACCGTACTTACTATCATTCCAGTCTCTTGACAATTCTGTCATGATTTTAATGATGATTTATACGTTTACTGGAAATTACTCCTCTTATATATATTTGCAGGGAATCCGTCGTAAGGCCAGCTTGAATGCCATAGAAATCGAGGTAAAATTATTCTAGATTATATGACGCATGCAGTTCCTGATCATCTCCTGACATTCTTCATTAATATTTCAACTTTTCAGCTAAACATAGTTGGAAGAAACTTAAATCCATATAGGTTTATGAAAGCCCTTTCGATCGATCGATCTGCTAAATTAATTATGAGGCACGTTATATAGATCATGTTCTTAAATTGAAGTGCCTGATTTATTTGATATGATCAAGTGAAAAAGAAAATGACGGATATATACCTGGTCAGGCCAGTATCTGGGTATTGGCAGCACTGCCTGTCAACTAAGATTTCGATACGTACCTATATAGCTAGGCCGCAATAAAATCGGATCCAAGAAAAAGTGTGAAGTGGATCATAGTCGACATGACGTTAATTTGTCTATTTATTGCAAGGGGTTGAAAATAAGAGATATATAAATTGAGCAATGCTATACAACCTCTCAATCTTTACACATCATATTTTTAAAATTTTAAAATTTTTTTTGAGTTTATTCTTTTTAAATTAATTCAATTTTTCTATTCATTATTCATATATTGAATATTTGATAAAAAAAAATTTAAAAAAAATATGATGTGTGAAAGTTATGTGAATAGTAAGAAGTTGCATAGATTTTTTTGTAATAAATTATCATTGGATAGCTTCTGTTAAAATCGTCCAGTAAGATTCATGTGTCGCCTGATCAGCTATATATTTCTCATTCATATAAATGTAAGAATTAATGTCTGCAGGAGAGAGTGCTTGGCGCAGTTATTTTATGAAAATGGTAGTTCAAAATTATTGCAAGCTAGCTAGCTAGCTGTCAAAAGTGGTACGTACGTGCAAGTTGGCCGGGGTTACTATCACTTTGTAAGGTATATATTATAAGCTGGTTGTTTGGGATGCGAAGTTTTTTTTTTTTTTCTTTCCTTATCATAATATTTATTTAATTTATATATGGTTTAGTCATGTAGTTCGCGTATAGTAATTAAGCTAATTATATACGTGTATTATATGTTTAGATCATATACTTTATAATGGGTATGTACCTATTTGATTAAGGTCGTCATGTGTACTAATCAATTCATGATCATAGTAATTTATCTTTTTTCTTGGCAAATGCAAATGTTATATATTCATAAAAATACATAAGAACAAAAGAGTCATACAATTTTCCAATTTGCCCTAATCTAGGTCGTGTGTGTGTGTGTGTGTGTGTGTGTGATGAAGGCCTGATGCAAGAGGTTCTCATTTGATCAACGATATTATGGTGTGAACATGAGGCATTAATGGTGCAATATTGGAGAGTAGGAACCACATGGAATGGCATTAAAGCTGGCATTAAGATGCGCGCAATCTATATATGTTTACTATTTATATATTTAAATTATTTGTGAATAAGGCTCAGGGGTTTTGATTGCTATATACGTCTAGTATTCCGTCACATGGAGCAGCGTACGTATGAGGGTCATGCATGTTTGACCATCTGTAAGCTTAGTGTTCCGGCCTCATGAAAAAGAGAGCTAGTGATGGATCGAGGATGGCTGGGGGGTGATGGTTCGCTGGCCTGTGTGGGCGCGCAGAATTTGGCCAGAACTGATCAGATCAAGATATGGAAGAAAAAATACAGAAAAATTATAAACAAACATTTAAAAAAAATAAAAATAAAAATAAAAAAAGGAGGCCAGGTGACTCTCCCTAGCTAGCTAGCTACGTACGTACCGACGGATCGAAGGGAAACTCCCGGATCATCATGTTCATGCAATTCAGTACGTAATAAATTTGGTAAATGAGTGAATAAAAATGGGGCTATATAATATGGGACATGATTTTTCGAGTCGGAGGATCAAGAAATGGAGGACCATATATAGAGAAGGACAGCTGATCTTCGATCGATTGGGGTGTGTTGGAGACTGAGATCAGAGTCCGGGTGAGAGGCAAGCTAGGGGCTGGAATAAGTAGAAGTACTTGACAGTTTAAAAAGGGTTTATTTTCTATCGTTGTTAAAGTAGATTAGCTTATGTTAGAAAAGAAGCCTTTCTATATTATTAGGTCATGATCGATCAAATAGAATGGTACTTTCCAGGACGATGGAAGCCTATGATATGGAGGGCCTTAAACAACATCCTCTCCCCCAGGGAGAATCTGAAAAGAAGAAAGGTGCTAAAAGAGGCTATGTCATGTCCAATATGCCTGCAGCAGGAGGAATCAATAGGCCATGTACTATGGAATTGTCCAGCTTCCTCGGATGTGTGAACGGTAAAAGGGAGCCCTGTTCAAAAGTGGAATTCATGCATAGAAGGTTTTGATGAACTGTGGTTAAGGCTGATTAGTGAGTTAGCAAATGATGATGTTGAAAAAGTGGTGGCAATCATGCACTCAATTTGGGGAAGGAGAAACTCAGTGGTCTTTGACCGTAGCTTCTCAAGTCCAAATTGTGTTGTTCAAAGAGCACTAGCCAACCTGAGTGACTTCCATGAAGTGATCGAACAAGAAGGGAGGAAATGAAGGGAGAGGATCAGAACATGCAGTGCAAAGGAAAAAATGGAAGCTAGGTGCCAGATGTGAACTCTGTGAAAGTAAACTTCGATGCTGCTATGGATCTTCAAGCTCAAAAGATGGGAATTGGTGTGGTGATTAGGGATTTTAGAGGGGATGTTTTAGCATCCTTGAGTGCACAGAAAAATTTGTAAATCCCCCTTTGTAGCTGAGTGTCATGCCTTATGGAGAGCTGTGGATTTCTGTAGGGAATTAGGATTTACTAATGACTGTTTTGAGGGGGATGCTAAGGTGGTGGTAGATGCAGTATTGAATGCTGATTCAGATGATGATTCATGGAGAGGGCAACTGGTGGGGGATCTGAGGTCTGCAATAATAGAAGCTTGTAGAGGATGGAGCTTACAGTTTATACACAGAGAAGGGAATGAACTTGCACGTAGTTTAGCAAAGTTGGGTTTAATTTTTTATAGTGAAATTGTGTGGATAGAATGTGTTCCACCAGAGTGTATACAGAAAGTTATACATGATAAACTTCGTAACCAATTGAACTATGAATGAAATGATAACACTAGGAGGTATATTTCAAAAAAAAAAAAAAAATAGAATGGTACTGATCATGTCAAGAAAACAAAAAAAAAGAACAATCAAACAAGCAAAAGAAGAAACCAATTTGTAATATTAATCATGATCATGTGTGGCCGGCGTTATATTATATAGTTCAAAGTCGAAAATTTGGGATACTCGTCATGATGTGTTCTATCTACATCGATCGAACTAGCTAGTGAAACTTTGTAGACGCAATCGGACGTTAATGCGCTCCAGCTTCCAATATTCCATCCCGAGTGATCTCGATCGTTAATTGATCAAAATTAGTTGCACCGTCAATTACCATGTTTAATTTTCCGTACTGTAACATCATGTACGCGGTTTGCGTGCATATATATTACATAGTAGTAGTCTTATGTATTAACCAGAGCCAGAGGCGGCATATTGGACAGATTATTAATGTAATTTGTAATCCAGAGAAATATTCAAAGTTTCAATTAATTCATCATGCATGGGTACGTATAATCTAATATTATTACATTATGCCACTATTTCATCCTTCATGCAAGCCCTAATCTGGACCTCGGAAAAGTTGTGTTTATCAGCTACATGTAGAATTTCGCAGCACTCTCTTCTATTACCAGCCTGAGAATCATGAAATAAATGTGTTTCAACTTATTAGTAGGATCAAAATATATATATATATATATATACGTACATATATATATCTATATATATTTCCAATGGGATACAGCAGATGGAATTAAGTATGATCCTTATATATAACAGCTGCTATAATATATTAATTCCCATTAAGAGTACGTAGTAGTAGTACTAGTACTGCAAAACCTCAGTGATCTAGCTAGCTAGCTAGTATAAGTTAGCCATATGAGTTGGATTTACATCCAATGAAAGAATAACGTTTTATATATATAAGTTTAAAGCCTACAAATCTCGTATATATAGTCATTTTTTAAATAAAAAAAAATGGAGCCATCATAAATGTGAGTTTTTGTACGCGAATCCTGCTTTTATTTTATTTTTATTTTTTTTAAGATCTGCACGACGAGACTTACCATTCTTAAACGTAACTGTACAATCATTAATTTATTACTTACCTCACCATGTTTTGTAGCCGGTGAGAAGACCTGAATTTTGGAAATGAAGTCAACATAGTGACTCCCATTACTTGATGATGAACAAGCCACTGATCTACGAGGTGATGATCTTCTAACATAACTGGTAACAATTTGGTCGATCCCCTTGGTAGTGGTCTTGTCTATGGCCTCGAAGAAGAAAACATGAGGAGCTAATTCACATGGATCGTTTGAGGGAAGAGGTCGAGTGTTAAACATGAAGGGAGGCTTAGCCGACTTCTTCCACGGAATAAATGTTTGTAGGGGTCTATGCAAAATGCTTGGTGGGTAAATTTTCTCGTAAATGTAAGCAGAATAGCCCCACGATATGGAGATAGACCAGTTGTTTTGCTTATGATAGCAGATTATATGCTGCAATAGTCGTGACTGATCCACTTTTGCAGCTTCCATCAGGTGGTTCAGTGATGCGTGGCGGTTCTGGATGAAAGGGAAAATAGGGTCGACTGCGTCTAGGTGATGAAGCGAAACGGATGGAGACTGCGGGAGAGCTGATAGCAGTCCGGAAATGTCACCGTGTAGATCAATCTGTAATGTAAAATATTAATGTTTAGGAGTCATGAATAATAAATTCCTGATGTGCCAGTACGTTAAATATTGTTTCTGTCTTGCTTATTTTTATTAGTAATTAGTTATTATTTTATAACTTTTCTCATTGTTTCATCGCTAGCTGTAATCTTTCACTTTCAAGTTGACCATGCATGGCAAAGAGATTCATGTACCGGCCATTGCAGAAACTGGTGCCAAATTGTTAATCATGAAATACATAAGGGTCACTATCATGCCATGAAATAATATATGTTTAATTTCTTAAAAAATAATCATCCATGTTGCTTAATTAAGAAGACGAAGACTAATGAAGGATGGATGTTTCGCTTGGTTAATTAGTAATTAAGTACTTCAAATTAATATGCAAATATATAAAAGTAGTCTGGAATGAGTTTATACCTGATGAAACCCCTTTTCCTGGGTCAGAGAGACACCCAAATCAGCAATACAGGACTGCACAATATGATCACTCCCATACAAAGCTGGATATCTCTTGATGCAGACATCTAAATTCTTCACCAGTGCCTGTGCCAAAGGATAACTCAAAGCATATCCAGCCCCACCAAATGCCATTCCAAAAGAATGATCAAAGTTCGATGCCACACAGTCTGAATTGGACCCTATATAAAAATACTTATTGTGGTCATATCTGGCCAAAACCTCAACAAGATTATCCACAAAAAAAACTGTGTCATCATCCGCCATGACATACCATCTAACCCCTTTGTTCAACTCTCTAAACAATTCCAAAACTACCCGTGCCATTCGGATTGCATGCGGATTTGGGTGTCTGTTGTATTCTTTGTATCTAGAGGTATCTCGCGAAACTCGAAAAGGAGGAGAAGATGGAGGCCATTGCTGTGACTCATGATCTGCAGGAGCTCTATCAAAAAAGACGAATCCCTGGGTTTTGTTAGGCTGCCACCATGCTTCTATGTAGGGTCTTTTATTTTTCCATGTATTCGCAGAACTCGCTATTCCAAACACAAGGTGGCTAATGTTACTCTGAGGATCTGCAGTTGAAGATGAAGTCCTTAATCTGTATCTGAAGTTTGCCAAGAGCACAGTGGAGCGGCAGCAGGGATGGTTAGAGAGGATAATGTAGAACAAGTATAAGACTATTCCTGAAATAGCTACAGATTTCCATAAATTTGCTACAAATTTACTGTATAAAAACCTTGAATTTTTTCGCGCGAATCGCGCTAGACTAGACTTTGAAGCAATCATGAGTAATGAATTAATGGTGAAAAACTAAAGAAAATACTTGAAAATAGGATTGCTAAAATGATGAATACTCGGAAAGAAAACTTTCGGTTCTGAGGGTGCATTGGTTTCTGATCTTCGATTGTTATGTTGATAATTACTATGATTTTTCAGTTGCCTTTTGAAATTTGGTTGTGCAGCTAATGATCACTCAGATTGCGTTTTACATGCAACATTGAAATTGCTTTAACGGCTATAAACATGGTGTATGTGGGCCATCTCGCATGCATCAAATACTGTTTATCGTCGTGAAGAACACGAGAAAACGTCCCACCTCTGCCCTGTTGATTGGGCCCCTTAATTGTCACTCGTGACACAAAGGCCGTTTGGATTATAGAGAGAGGTCATGCATGCATGAGTCATTCTATTCACATTCACTATGAGAATAAGCCATATGTAGGGGTGTAAATTCAAATCGAGAAATTGAAAAAGCAGTCTGGATCGGACCGGTTTTATCAGTTTTGAACCGGTTCGGTCCGAAACCGGTTTTTAAAATGTAAAAACCGGCCGGTTCAAGTCCGGTTCCGATTTTGGGATTTTTTAGACCGGACCGAACTGGACCGGACCAGTTGATTAAAAAAAATAAAAAATAATATTTTTATATATAAGTTTTATACAAAATATTTTAAATATATATTAAATATTAATATAAATAAGTTTTATATATAATGTATAGTTATAAATTTATACATTAAATGTTAATTTATAATTTCATATATATATACATATATATGAAATAATTTCATATTATAATTTATAAATTATTACATTAAATGTTAATACTAATATATAAGTTTATAAATAATACTATTGTCTAATATAGACTATAGACTATAGTTATACTTATAATTAATACTAAAAGTTTTTACTAAAAGATTATAACTAATACTAATAATTATAATTAATACTAAAAGTTTTTTTTTTTATAAACAAATTTTTAATAACAAATTGTGAAATTTACATTTTAAAAAAATCGAAAAACCGGACCGGACCGGATCGGAAGCCGGTAAAACCGGAAGTACCGGTTTAGGAGGGTAACCGGTGCGTAATCGGTTTTGGAAAATACAAAACTGGTACATACCGGTTCGGTCTTAGATTTTGTCCAAAACCGGACCGGACAGGACCGGTTACACCCCTAGCCATCTATATCATTGATGGGGGGATACGATTTAATTTACAAGATTTAAATTTGTAAATTTTTCTTACGTATCAAATCCTTCCACATTGGCAATATAAATGTGTGTTTTACATAGAGGTGGCAATATATGACACGACCTGTTAATCCAACACGAACACGATACAATAATAATGGATTTGGGTTTAGTTTTAACGAGTTCGGGTCAAAACAAGTTGACCCGTTAAAATACGATTGCTTAACGGGTTAATAACATGTCAACCTATTTTGACCCATTATGATCCGTTAAGAAAATTAAAATTACAATAATACCCTTATACATAAAAGTACAATTGTTGGGATTTTAATTTCAAAATTTTTATTGTTGCATTATAATTTTGGATTTGTAGTTAGTTTTATATTTTTTTATAGATATTATGATTTTAACATTTATATAAAATTATGCTAAATTTAATCAGGTCAAACAGGTTAATTTCGAGTCTGTTCAACTCATTTACATAAATGGGTCGGGCCGGGTTAACCTATTTCTTAGTATTTACTAACGGGTCAAAATGGTTTGACACGACACGATCCGTTATGATAATGGGTCATGGTAGAATTTGAGATTTTGACACGATAAGCTTAATGGGTCGTGTTCGGATTGACCATATAGTATAATATACATGCCTTGACAATACACGAACACTACCCATTAACACGATTTGACACCCATAGTTTTTACGCACAGACTTATTAATATATTAATTTTTCTAGGTGCATAACAAAATGGGGCTTGGTACCAACAATTACTTTTATAGCCTACCCTCCATTTAAATAATTGAAAGAGTTTAAGAATTTATCTTTGAAACAATAATATTTGTTTGCATATAATGTAAGAAAAATGATAAACACAATATTTTTCACAACATATTTCATAATCATGTTTTTAAATAAGGGGTATTACTGTAAAATACCATATAAAAGTAACACCACTTTATAAAACTACCCTCATTTTATATCATGTACTGTGAAAAGTGTTGTGAGTGTATCATTACTCTTTATTTTTTATCTTTTGCCTTTTGCTGTATGAGATTCAAGTCAACCAAGAAATGTAAGAAAACCTCTACTTCCGAATCCGAGAAGGTATCCAAGTTGCCCGAGAAAGCCCAAACTCAAGAAAGATAAATAATAGAAAAAACCATTTTCTTTTAGTATTACAACAAGGATGGCGGTTGGAGGAGTGGGTTTTGTATTTCCATTGGGTTCCTCTTACAACTATGGACTTGAATGTAATGGAATGTAAATGGATGTATGTATTGATTCGGGAAAGAGCAACTCGAAGAGATCTTTTCAAGGGGAGCACCTACACAACATAATAGAACAGTACATGGAAAATATTCCAGATGATTCCTTTCTTTCCCTACTGCGCATACATATACTATGATAAAGTAAGTACCAAAATATCCTTTGAGCCCATGGGCTACTTAGAAAGTAAACTAATAGAAAACTACTAGAGACACAAAGGGATCCTGCAAACTGCCATGGCATGACATGTTAATGCCACATCATCAAATAAAATAAATCAAATTTTTTCCACTGTCCCCAAACTCACCTCTTGCATTTGTTCCCAAAGCCAACCCCCCATCTGTGAATTGCACCAGATCCTGTTGATGTTGTCATTACCGAACATCCTCATCGCCAAGTACCTCTCTCTCTCTCTCTCTCTCTCTCTCTCTCTCTCTCTCTCTCTCTCTCTCTCTCTCTCTCTCTCTCTCTCTCTCTCTCTCTCCACTATTGATTTTAGGCCTTAATGTGGGAGTTTTTGGTCTACCCAAACTTGGGCGGCAACCTAAACAAGCCACGGAAACTCTCATCATCCAACCCATCCCTTAATGGGACATTCAGGGCATAATTATTCCCAGGCCCCACCCTGTATCCATAATGTGACCAATACCAAGAAAGAAATGGCTCCTCAACTCCAAATTAATGGAACAAAAACATCATGACACCGTCTATGCCATAAAATGGCTCCTCAACTCCATCTCCATAGTGGACACCAATATCGACATAAAGTACATGCTAATAACCAAGGACCAATTAAGGGTGATATTGGTTGCGTCGATGGAGCCACTGGTGGAGGATTAGTAGAAGCCAAAAAGGTCATCAAAGACAGGGGCAGTCCTCGCCAACGTTGAAGTGCTTAGTTTGGTGGGAGAAGGCTTTATCTGAGAGGGTATCGGGGAAGATGGAGGCGAGGAAGTTCACGTACTCCTAAAGTGACGAAGGCTGGTCGGTCGAAAAAGTTCAACGTATAGGGCTAAAATCCATAGTGGAGAGAGAGACGGGTGTATCCGAAGGTGACAATGTCGGGCGACATCGGTGCTGGTGGTAAAGACTAAAAAGGGAGAGGGGTGCACAAATGGGTGTGGGGAAGGGGTGGGGTTTGGAGAGGGGTGTTTGGGAACAAGCGGTGGGGTGAGGGGATTATTTTTTATTATTTGATAATGCCAGGTTAGTTTATGGATCCTTTTTGTGGGATTTTTTTGTGCCTGTAGAAACCCTCAAACTAATACCAGTTACAGTAAGGAAAATAAACACATATTAAAATAGCACAAAGATAGCTTGCCCACGATCCACTAGAAAGCATGTTGCTTCCAGCCCGAGCATGGCCTGCACATCTCTTCCCTAAAGCTCACTTTATTTAGAGCCCACCTAGACATCTGATCTAGGGTTACCACTCCAGCTGACCAACACCCATTTCACTTCTAATTCTTCATCTCTGTTATGGAATTGGAGATGGTAAATTCAAAATTAGTTAATGGAAAGCTGTCTGTTTTCCTTATTTTTGTGGGTGTTCAAAAGGCACCCTTGCTTCGTGCGTTTTTCTTTTATTGTTTGTTCATACTGCTCTATGACCGGGTTAGGTACTGATAATTGCAGGGAACATGAGCTTGACGACGAGGGTGTTTTTGAATCTCATAGCACAAAAGGCTTAAAGGAAAAAACAAACAAATAAACCACGTAGGTTGTGGGTAGTACTGAGCGATAATAAAAGAAATATAAGGGTATCATTATCTTTAATGTATATCATTTATATGCATGATAAAACAAACATTACCATTATAAATACAACTTCATATGATAATTAGTGCAAGTACTCATGGTAACAATATATATCATGAGTTACAAATTATGATTTTCTCTATTTTGTGGATTAAAGGACTATTTCATTTTCCTCCTTAAAGTGTATTGGATTGTAGCCTTTCTTTCTTTCTTTCTTTTTTATTACTAGCTCTTTGTAGATATTTTTAAAAGACTTATTTTTCTCGAGAACAATTTTTATTTTCCTACGGTACTTTCATGAATCTTGGTGACTAGTTTACTATATATTAGAGGTGAGCAAAAATCCAAAAATTTGACTCTAACTCCGACTATGACTTTACCCTCCGACTCCGACTCTGATATTATACATATTTTTATAAAAATATTTTTTTATAAATATTAATAATGTATATTTTATATAACTATAACTTATATAGTTAGTTAAATAGATTAAATTGACTAAAAATAATTTAGTATATGTAAACATCATACTATTACGTATACTACCATGTAACACTAATGTATAATAACATATAATACTAATATATAATAAAAAATGTATAATAACATTTAATACTAATGTATTATGTATAAACACAAATGCATAAATTTATAATAACATGTAATGCTAATGTATAACAACAAAAATATAATAACATGTACTAATAATGTATAATAATCAATGTATAATAACATGTAACTTTAATGTATAATAACATGTAATAATAATGTATAGTAATCAATCTATAATAACATGTAATACTAATGTATAAGCACAGAAGCACTAATGTATAATAAAATTTTGATACTAAGTCTAGTATATAACTAAAGTATAATAAGATGTAATGGTGATGTATAATAATCAATATATAATAACATGTGTACTAATGTATAATAGCACTAGTATAATAATATATAATACTAAGTCTAGTATATACTTAAATTAGAAAAAAGTTACAGACTAATATAGTAACTTGTAATTAAACACTATAGTATACATCTATAATAGGAATAAGTTATATTAGTATAAAATATTATAATGTGTTAATATAATCCTATAGTATAATAACACGTAACTAGACACTAGTTAAGTAGTAATTATACTAATAATTAAATTTAGTGATAAAAATATTATAAAAGTCATAAATAAAAAAATTTATGACTAAAACAAAGATTAAAATTGGTTTAGGGTTTGATAGGGTTTAGGAAAAAAAAAAGGCCCAGAATGGGTTTAGGAGCCCAATAGGGCCAATACACTGCAGCGGTGCAACCCAGCCCACCCAAAATGGCCAAAGACCCAAAACAAAGTCATAACAGTGTCGTTTGACTTTGTTTTGGACCTTTGGTCACAAAACGCCACGCTCAGCGCCGTTTTGGCCTATTCCCTTAGAAAGAAACTTATCACTTATCACTTCTCACTTCCCAATTCTCAATTCCCTCATCTCCCTTGGGACCTTCTAAGTTCTTCACGAAAATTCTCCCAATTTCCTTGTTAGAGAACCCTAGCCGTACGAACCTTAGCCTCAGCCCGTGGTCAGCATTGCCTCTCTGTACTTTCCTCTCCCGTCGCCACTCTCTCTCTCTTCTAGGCCAACGAAGCTGCAAGGTCTCCTTAGAATCTAGCACATGACCTCTCTCTATCTCTCTCTCAATACCACGGAATCAGAGTGAGTTGTTTTGAACTTATGCCTTATTTTTACTAATTTGATTTCGAAGTGCAAATATAAGATTTTCGATCTTCATGGTCTTTTGAAAAGTGGCTTGGCGTGCTCATGTGTTGTCTGTCATATTTGGTGTTGGTTTTTCTATGGTCCCAATAGAAAATTATTTATGCCTCAAACTTAATTTTCTCTACTGCTTATCTTAAAAGATTTAAAGATTTCGAATTCTAGGGTTTACCCATCACCTAATTTGGTTGTGAATCTGTGTAATTTTGAGTAATTCTGGATAGATGCCTTTCATAGTTTCATATGTATAATTTTGTGTAAGAATTTTTAATGAGTAATCTGGTTGCTCCAATTTTATGCCATGACTTTGTTTGTGAGTCTGAAATGTGGTAATTATAAATTTATAACATCCCCAATTTTAGTTAATATTTATGTGTTGTGTTTTTTGGACTGTTTTGTGAGGTGCATAGTCACGTAAACATGGGTAAACTCGACAACCAAAAGGGTGAAAATTCTCATAATTAGGCGACTTACCAGATAAAACTTCAAACGGTGAAAGACCACAAAGAACAGGCATAGGCAACCGGTTGATAATGTAGGTCGCTGTGCTGAAAGCGTCAACCCAATGCCGAGTAGGAACATGGGAATGAAAAAGGAGAGCAAGACCAGTTTCCGTCACATGACGATGTTTGCGTTCAGCTCTACCATTTTGGGAAGGAGTGTACGGGCAAGACATTTGATGGTGAATGCCAAATTGTCGAAGATGAGATTGAAATCGATTGCTTGTAAATTCGGCGCCACCATCACTTTGAAAAATTTTTATTTTGGTGGAGTGTTGATTTTCAACCAATTTTTGAAATTGGAGAAAAATATCAAAGAAATCGGATTTTAATTTCATGGGATAAAGCCAAGTAAAACGAGAGTGGTCATCGATAAATAACACATAATAGATGAATCCCAAATTATATTTGACTGGAGCGGGACCCCAAATATCACAATGGATGAGGCCTAGAACAATAGGAGAGCGAGTAACATTTGGAGAAAAGGGCAAGCGATGGCTCTTAGCGAGTTGACAAGTAGAGCAAAGAGATGGATTTGGCAACAAAGAGGTGAGAAATAAATGTCCTTTTTTATTCAATAGGGATAAAACAGAAGGATTTACATGACCAAGGCGAGCATGCCATAATTCAAAGGAAGCATGTAAATTTTTATTTCGAAAGACAGAAACAAATGCAGAGTTGCCACGTTCTAGCACATAAAGACCACCTTCTCGTTTACCGGTTGCCACCGCCGTTCCTGTTAGTCGATTTTGCACAACAAAATTATCACGAGAGAATGTGACAGAAAGGGGAAAATCAGAGGTTAGTTTGCTGATGGATAACAAATTTTTGGTAAGACGAGGAACAACGAGAACATCCAAAAGTTTAAGATTGGAAAGAGAGGTGAGCGTACCAGTGTGAGTTATAGGAAGAGAAGCACCATTTCCTACTATTACACAGTCCTTACCATGATAAGGCTCAACCTTGTCCAACTGAGAAGGGTCAGATGTCATATGAGCAGATGTGCCGGTATCAGTGAACCAATCAGATGCAGAGCCATGTGAAAGAGAACAGGATGTGGTAAAAGCTTCAGCAAGTTGTGTCGTAGGGTCGGTGCGTTCATAACGATTGCGGCAGCGGTCAACAGTGTGCCCTTCCGTTTTACAGATTTGACATCGAGGGATATAAGAACCCCGTTTGCCACGTCCATGATTATGGCCTCCATTATAGCCGCCGCGAGAACGACGGGACTTGGAATTACTACCACCCCGAGAGGGATTAAAGGACCCTTTAGTGGTAGTAAAGGCAGCAGAAGAAACAGGGGAGGAACCAAGTGACTTCTGGAAAATCTCAAAGCTTTCAGCTTTGGGAACCAAATCTTTGAAAGCTGGTAATGGAGTGAGAGACATCTGGGCAGTAGAAAAATTAGCAAATTCAGTGCCCAATCCTCTGAGATACCAGTGAACCTTGTCGGTGTCATCAACCTAGCGGCCCATGGCAGTGAGTTGATCACATAACGCCTTAAATGAACGAGAATATTCAGTGACATTTCGGGTGCCACGTTTGATGAGCTGCAAGTCATCTTTGATACGGAGCTCACGAGTTTTCGAGATGTGGCTGAAGGAATTTTCCAACGCAACCCAGACATCTCGAGCGGTAGTAAGTCCAAGAACTTCGGCCATGGCTTCTTCAGTCAAAGAAGAGAAGATGAGACTGAGAAGGCGTTGATCTTGGAGTTTCCATTCTGTATATTTAGGATTCAGTTGAGAGGAAGAAGAATCAGAGGGAATAGTGATTGGTGGTGCTGCGACGGAACCATCGAATGGCTAATAAGGTTCTGACATTGAAGGAGAGGGAGGAGTTGATTTCGCCAGAGAAGATAATTTGTGGAGGAAAGCTTAATGGTAACCATGTGGATCATGGTGTTGAAGGAGAAGGAATAATCGGCCATGAGAGGATCGAGGAGGTTAATCCAGAAAAAAATCTGATACCATAATAATATTTGTAAAAATCACCACGTCTTCTCTGGGTGATGGTTTCCATTTATATAGACATGTGAAGCAGAGTATGATTTGAAATACAATGAGATAAAACCGGAAAGGATAAATTACAAATACAAACTGCATCTTCTAAACCTTATCTCCTATAATCAAGGAGGATAAGATAAATGAGGATTCCGTAAATCAATAACTGATTTACTGGAATCCTCTACACTTATCATGCAAGATTAATGCATGCATTATTCATGGTAATAAGCTAGCAGGTTATATATTTATATGGATGGTGGTTTTGATTTCTTGAGCATCCAAAATGGTACTCATGTTTATAATTTTCTTGTACTGATATATCATGTTAGTCCAAAAATATTTTCCTTACTACTAATTTTGTCATATTTGTTTCAAGCACAACTTGGAAGTTGGAATGACACTTGGAATGGAGCAGTTAGCAGATCCTGTAACAATGGGACTTGTAGTGGAGCAGTCAGCAAATCTTGTTACAATGGGACATTTTTTTTATTTTTTTCTAATTTTTTAAAGCATATTAGTTTGTTACTTGTTTTTATTTAGTTGTATTTTTTGTTATGTTTTTAGTAAAATTGAAGTAAAAGTGAATTATTTAGTTTAGATTGTAATTTTTGGAAAAAATTGAAATTTAAAAGTCCACAAATTTTTTTTTTTTTTTTTAAAAGTGAGCCAAATATGAAGTTAAAAAAAGTAGAAAAAAAATGCTCAAAAACCAACTCTGCTCTGACAAGTCAGAGTCGGAGCAAAGGATGTACATCTTGGAGTCGGAGTCGGAGGTCGGATTCAACCTCTAACAAAGTCGGAGTCATAGTCGGAGGTAGGGCATACTGACTCTGACTTGGTCGGTGCTCAGCCCTACTATATATAGAGCCTAAAATATGTTTTATCTTCAATAATTTTTCTGAGGATTTTAGAATTTGTTTTTATTAATAATTCATATAATAGATGAATTTCTAATTGACTCCTTGATGGTTTACATGATTAAAAGAATTTTTTTGTAAAATTTAATAAAAAATCATTTAGGTGATTTGCAAGACCTAGAGAAACATCAAGTTTCATTTTGATAGTTGGGAGTAGAGGATTGAAATACAACAGAAATAATGACACTTTTTTTTCTTTTGTTTACAATTTGTTACAATAAGTGGATACGGATATAATTTTAAGATATTATCTTATAATCCTAAGTCTTAATATAATTTCAACTTTATGCTTTGACCCCTCCTGATAAGAAATCTAGCCAGCGCTTAAAATGCTATAATATTCCTGAGTTAGCCTCATAAAATGCCTTAACAACCTTGTTTTGTAAGTTGTAAAATGAAGCTGGGCATATCAAATAGTTTCCAAGCAATAGGACAAAAGAGAAACCCAATAAATCTGCATTTCATTGCAATACACATACAAACAGGGGAGGGAAGATATATAGAACTGAGGGGAAAATGCAACACTAAACAAGATTAGAGAAATTCATTGTCAGCCTTAAATTCAGTACGAGTTTCTTGCTGAAACTCATAAAATTACCACCTTTCAACAACAATATATAAAAATTACAAATATTACACCAACCTAAACCAAAACAGCCTCAAGGAAGACAGGATCGATCACAAAGTCACATCTTAGTCCTCATCAACATATATAGTTTCTTGTGAAAACAGGCCGCCAAGCACCCTCCTGACTTCTTTCTTCTCTTCAGGCTGTTTGCCTTTTGGCTTAGGTTTCTCCTTTGGTGTCAAATCAGGAAGCTTGAATCTAGGCTGTTTAACAACAGCTTTCATGGCTGGCAAAGACCGAGCCTTGGCCTGTCCCCTAACAGTTGCAATCTGCACTTTCGGTTTCTCTTCAGGATTTTGAGCTGCGTTTGTGAGCTGGGAACTAAACTTTTCCCAAGACAGCCCTGCCCCGAAGTCTTTTGCTTTGCTCAGAAGGGTTTCTACTGAAGCTCCAGCAGCTTCTGCCTTCCCTAGAGCTTCTTGGGCAAGAGTTGCAGCCCGAGCTTCTTGCTCAGATAGCTTTTTCACCTCTTCTTCGAGTTTCTTTGTTGCTTCAACTGCTTCTCGAGCTTTCTCAGCTGCTACCATTGCCTCTTCCTCTGCTTTGGCCTTTGCAAGCGATTCGGCATATGCTTTTCTTCTTCCATCCTCAGGAATGGCACTAAATGCAATGCATTCAGCACCCCAAAACAAAACTCGTATTGTTTACAGTACTATTTTTTAGACGTATTTGGAACTATTTTCCAGCCAAAAATTGTTTTAAAATTTACCTGAAAAGCTCGTCTACACGCTTTGAGGGGGCTGATGGATTTGCAAAAACTTCCACAACCTATATATCCAAATGATCATAATCTTAAATCAACATATCAATCAACAAAAATCTTCCCAATTTATTTACCAAACTTAACATGCCAAAAAAAAAACACCAGCTTGATCGAAAATGTACCTTATTTTCAGCTACTGCTGTGTTTGAGAAAACGCCGGCCACAACAGATGCTATCTTCGACTTGGCTACCTAATTTAGATTTTCGGACATAGACGACAAAAGGAAGATATATTAATGCATAGAACCATATCAATAATTTTACTGCTCATGAAAAGTTGGATGAAATTTACGATAAAACACAGATATTATCGCATACATTACATTACTTTGTAGTCGTTTGCACCAGCGCTTCGCTCGGATGCCACCACAACGTTGTAGGAACTCTCGGGCAAAAAGTCTTCCGTCAGACTCGTCTTTATGAACGTAAAGCTGACGTCCGTCTCGATGACTTTTTGCAAAAACTCGGGCACGCTCAACGGCTGTGATCGCGAGAAGAGGTTGTTAAAGAAAGTGGAGATGCCATCCAGTACGTTGTATGTTGATGCACCCCCGGAGTTCTCGTCGTAGATAATAGCCACGTGGCTAACTCCAGCGAGCTGGGCGGCCTGGATTACTTGTAAGGCGTCCAATGTGGAGACTTCGGATGTGGGACCATTCTCGGCGGAACCTATCGTGACGACGACCTTGCTAGCGTTTCCAATGGCCTTGGCTATCGATTCAGCATCTTGGAAGGTGGATTGGACGGCATTAAGGCGTTTCAAGTCTTCGTTTGATATGATCTATCAATTCATGGAATTGTTGAAGTTCAAATGTATCATTTCAAGTTTTATATGTAAGTTATTCTATTCGCACGACAATGCCTCACTCATACGCATATCATTGATATGATACGATGATTAAAATTTATATTTTCTTTATAAATTAAATCCTACCTAGATTAAATGTGTCGCCTAAGAATAAAAAATCAGCTTATGAATAAAATTCCTTTTTACATAATTAACTTACATTTAGATTAAATCAGTAAAAGAGAAATTATATTTATAATTATCGAATATGCAAACACCACATAATTCTTTTAAAAATATAAATAAATATGAAATTCTCATACAAAATTAATTTTTTATTGATAACCTCACGAATATGCACAATGTAACATTACTTATTAAAAATAATATTTTTTTAATCATCTCACGTCATCTCATAATATTAGATTAGATGATAGATTGACAAATCAAATATAATATATAATTTCCTCTGATGCTAAAAATATTACTAAAAAAATCCTACTTCCTCTACTTCTACTTCTGACTATGATGCTGCTTAAACAGTGCTATTTATTATCCCAATATAGCAAAGTTATGCTAAAGAAATTAAATACCTTGTATTTGGCAGCAAGACTAGCCAACTCTTGGGCAGAACCGAGCTCCGGCACACCAGCCCTGACATTAAAACCTTCGCGCAGCAAAGTCTGCGCAATGCGAATGCCAGCCTGCCCAGTAGCGCCAGCGACAAACACCGTGCCGGGATCCTTACGTCTTAGGTAACCAAATGACAAGGCCGAAGAAGGGTTACTCACAGCTGGGACCAAAGCCTTGACGTCCGGCACCTTCCCGAAGTTGAAAGAAAAAGGGTTGCTATTACCGGAACCATCCGGTTGAGTCTCTGCGGAGGACGCGGAGTCGTTACTCTTCCCAAAACGAAGTGAAGGGAAAGGACCAGACTGCTTGGAAAAAACTGTGAGCCTCGAGCGCGGCGTCGGGGTTAGAAGAAACGAATTGGCCGTGAGGGTTGGAGCCATCGATAAGAGAAAGAGAAGCCGAGGAAGCCCACCCTCTCCTCCAATTCAAGGGTCCAAATTCTATGTATTTTGTCGAAGCACAGAGTCATGCCTATGGCTATGCCAATCAAATTAAATTTGTTTGGTTGTGAAATTATCTGGATTGGGGAGGTAAGGGAGGCATAGCAAATGGGATTAAGCCACGTAGTGAGGGTTTATCTACTCAGCCAAGCCTGACACCAAACGTTCTGATCCCCACACAGAGACAGCAGAAAACGATATGGCCACAAGGATTAAGTACATGGAGGCAGAAAACTGTAAAAGCACTAAGAGTTTGTAGGAGTTTATCCACCACGTTACCACAGAATTCAATACGCATGGCCCACGAAATTCACGAATGGATGAAGGGACTAATCAACGGCTCACAACATATGGACCAATTCTTTTTTTTTTTTTTATCAGATTCCGAACAATTTGCCATGGGACCAATATTTTAAATTCTAAATGGGGGTAATATCTTGTTGTCAGTGCATTCCAATATACCGTTTTAAGATTATCTCTCTCTCTCTCTCTCTCTCTATATATATATTTTGTGTGTATGTATGTATAGGAAAATTCTTCTGGTAAGCGAATTCGCTCATCAACTCGCATATTAATATTGACATATAAGATATCTGTATAAATATATATATAATTTATACATTCAAATGTATAAATTGAGATTTATAAAATATATAGAAGAACTGAGATTTATAAAATGTATATACATTCAAAACATTAAAAAAAATCAAAGATATTATTGTTAAAAGATAATACTAAAAAAATCATAAACTTGAGTTGAAATAAAAAAAATAAACAAATAAAAAGTAAAGATCCGAGAAATTATTAAAAATAATGAGATACAAAAAAATTAAATTATATAAATCTCTTTTAGATTTTAAATCTATATGAATGATATTTAGATTTAAAATTTACAAAAATATCATCTAAATTCAAGAAATTTACAAAATTTTCATTAAAACAATCGGAAACGGAAAGTAATCCGAAATTGACCGAGAGAGGCAAGAATTTGGAGGAAAACAAATGTATAATATACCAGATACACTGAAACGAAAAATTCCAGCCGTTGCAAACTATGCAAGTGGGGAAAAATCATGACTATTTTTTTCAATTAATAGATCACAGAAAGCGAATGCACAAAAAACGCATACACGAGAACTATAAATTACCGTTCAGTCCATAAAAGTTCATAAAAGGCTAATCAGCCTGATCTCCCACGGGGAATATAAAATTAGAAAAATATTTACATCAGCTTACTATTTATCACACACTCAACACACTTAGTATATTGAGATTTGAAAAAAAAAAAAAAAAAAATTGAATGCATGGTGTGTGAAGTGTATAGGCTGATGCATATAATTATCCTATAAAATTTCTGGGTCCCATTTTTGAGCTGAAACGGCATATAACTTAAAAAGCTAAAAGAAAACAGTAAGGGCGTTTGGATACTGAAAATATTCCATCTCATTTCATCTTATCATTATAATTTTTTTAAATTTTTATACAATATATAATAAACAATTCAACTTTTTTAAATTTCAAAATAATAATAAGATTAAAAAATAATATTCTAACAATATTTTATTTAACTTTTAATTTTCATCTAAAATCATCTAATCTCATCTCACTATCGTATTCTAGTCTCTTATAAAAGGATTTTAGTCTAACAACATGAATGCCTATTTTGAATAGTAATAAAATAGTTGAGTTACAATTTTTATTAAATTTTAAGAAATGAGAGAAAAAATTAAATAAAAATATTATAAAGTTTAAATATTATTAAAATATAATTTTTATTTTAAAATTTGAAAAAATTAGAATTAATTTTTATGTTTTATATGGAAGTTTGAAAAATTAGTAATGATTAAATGAAAATGTATGAAAGAGAACTTGAAAAGTGTGTATATTTAAATAGTGTTTGGACGTCGAAATAAGATGATACGAAATGAAATGAGACAAGTGATTATCCAAACCTTGAAACTACGGGGGAGAAAGAAACCACTGATATCACTGTGTGCGTGTGCCAAACAGCATGTCCACGCCATGATTAAAAAAAATACTATGTGATATTTCTTAACTGGATTAAAATGAATCATCTGCACAAACCATGGAAGCAAAAGCAACTGCTCATACAAATAGTATTACCTATTCTCACACAAATAATCATATATGCATATATGATGCCATCTCTGCAGACTTTATAGCAAATATCAACATCACGACAGGATGAGTCCAAGAGCAATGGCACCATGAAGTATTTTCACAAAACAAAGTCCGAGCAACTCTCAAGCTGCCAACCATAAAGGTTAAAACAAAGTACAATGAGAAGGGATCTACCATACGCATGCAAAGAGAATTCCCCTACAAGATAGAGTTGTTCTTCTTAAAGAGCCCATAAAAGAATGAAAACACTTCACCTGAATTGATGTTCAGAATGTGGATCTGCATATTGTCTGCTCAACCAAATCATCTAGTTGACATTATTTTCATCTACCAATTGACCAGAAACCCAATTTAGTATCAACTTCAAATTATCGAAAACTACATGACCTTCAGGCTAACTTTGGTCTTACAATCGCACAAAAAATAAAATAATAAACAAATAAAGAAAAAGAAAGATTCCCTACCAACATAGTTAGATTCCCCTGCAACGTTACTTTGAACCACAATTGACACCACTGAATCTTATGGAATGAAAAATTTTGAAATCCAAATCAAAATACACATAAAACTAGCATCCATCACAGCAGAAAGATGCTTTGTATCCGATGACTAAAATATCCTACATAACATTTCAAGTCCCCAACCAAGGGAAGACAATTATTACCAGAAAATCAAGCAGCAAGTTCTGCATAAAGTTGCACTCAAGAGAATAGCTCAGGAAATCCTCATTTATCCATTTCCGCTGCCAGCAGTAAACATAAAATACATCAAACAGTAACCAATACCATTTTGAGCATAAATTTCCTAGCAAGCTTAGAAACATAACGTTCAACAGAAACTAAGACAAAAAAAAAGGCATAAGAACAAGAACAGCTTAAGGTTCCAATGGCAGCAAAAATTTTAGTGACTGATGCCCTTCTTCGCTTTAAGTGATTCGAGAGCCTTCTTTCGTAACTCAATCTCAAGCCTCTTCTGCTCAGACTGCATCTCTTCATCATCGCTTGGATTAGACTCCATCCTCGCAGTATGTTCAACCTCAGAACCGTAATCATCATCCTGACTCTTCACTTTCAGCTTCCCTGCACGCCGCTCTTCCCTTCTCCGACGCCGTTCCTCACGCCGTTTACGTTTTTCCTCCTTCCGCAGTTTCTTTTCATCCTTCCTCCTCCTCCTCTTTGCCTCCTTCCTATCCTCCAATTCAGAATCGTAACTGTCATCATCATCTGAATCAACCTCCTTCCTCTCTGATCTTTTATGCTTTCTCCTTTTCTTATATTCACTTTTGTGCTTATCACTTCTCTCAGAACTGGAATCATATGGAGCAGTCTGATTATTATGATCAACTTTTCCAATTAAATATTGAACATCATCTGCATCACGTTGATTGCTATTAACATTGTTTGGACGAGACCGATTCTTCACGTCAGTACTTTGTCCTGGGTATGATGGACGTTTTCCATCACCTACTGAAGAGTCTTTATACAATGTTGAAGATTCGGGAGGAACCACCCTCCCAGAAGATTTATCACTGTCAGAAAAGTTTCATAATTTCAGACGCATGGGTTAGTGCATAAGAATAGGTGTCAGGTTAGCACAATAATATACGTTATAGAGACAAGTATACCTTCTTATTTCCTCTCCTTTCCTTCGCAATTCCATGGTATCAGGAGCAGCCTGGGATTCAGTAACCTGATGATCTGCTAATCCTTTAGGAGCAAGTCCATCCTTGTAACGTACCTTGATAGGTGAATCTTTCTGTTTGTCGACAGCAGATGAATGCATGGACCTTTTCTGTGACGACTTTGATGTATGATCCACATCCTCCCTACAAAACCAGCATCACTCAAGATACTTAACAAACTCAAAGCATTCCATTGTGGTGAGACAATGCTAATGGACAATCAGAAAAAGGTTCAAGTTCCAATTTAACCTCACAAAGTTAGGTTCTTCCCTTTCTTCGCTTGTTTCTAGACTGTCATAATGAGGATTTTGTGCAGAACTGATGCCATCACGGCTCACTTGCTTCCCTGTTTGCCTAACAGGACTCTGACGTGGACTAAATGACCTATGCAAGCAACCAAAGTGGCCTAAGTATACAAATCGAACAGAATAGTCAAAATAATAATGCAATAACTGAAGTAATGAAAAATACTTCCTATCTTCACTATGAACCCTGTTTCTAGCCAGTGGTGGGGATTCTGAAACAGATAAAGACCTCTCTGGTGAAGACTTTGAAACTGACACTTTATTGCAGATATCGCCTCGAACTCTCGGATCCCTCTGCGGAGACCTCAAAGAACTAGATCGCCTTGCCAGGGGCGGCAGTTTTTCATGTGTCCTGTAACACAGATTTACACAAAATACTTGAAGCTTTCATACATTGACCACAATATCAATAAGAAAGTAAGGCAAACACAAAAGCCGGAACCCATTTCAAATCCAACGGGAGCTGCTATAAGGGGTTTAAGCTTTGAAATATCTTCTACTTCCACAACAAAATCATAAATACGCTTCTTACACCTAGCCATGCAGTCTCACCAACTTGAAAACCAAAGTATACAGAATAAGGGAACCTAACCAAACGGAATATCTCATAGGAAACAAACAATCATGTCCAAAATACCTGATTCTCTCTCTGGGGGATCGCATTGGGCTCCTATGTTGCGTTGGAGATTTTCTCCTGATTGGTGATGGAGATGTACGCTGTATAGGAGATGAAGAACTTGATCTGTAGGGTGAAGGAGACCTACGCAAGGACGGGGTCGATGATCTCCTACGGCTAGGTATAGGTGACCTACGCCGCACAAGTGGAGAGATGCGTCGGGGAGGAGACCTTCGATATTGTGGTTGTACAAGAGAACCTCTTCGAAAGGGAGATGGTGATCTGTGTCGAATAGGTGAGGGTGATCTACGTCGAATAGGTGAGGGTGACCTACGTCGAATAGGTGATGGCGACCTCCGTCGTCGCACAGGTGAAGGTGATCTTCGACGCCTAATAGGAGAAGGTGATCTTCGACGCCTAACAGGAGAAGGTGATCTTCGACGCCTAATAGGAGAAGGAGACCTACGGCGTCGAACTGGAGAAGGAGACCTACGGCGTCGAAATGGAGAAGGTGACCTGCGGCGAAAAGGAGAGCGCAACCGACGCCTCACTGGAGAGGGTGATCTACGATGTGAGCGTGATCTAGATCTTCGCCTTGAATAAGATGATCTCCGTCTTGAAGGAGAGCGGGAATGCAAAGGTGAATGCCTTCGATGAGGTGTCATAGATCTGAGTGGGGAACGGTACACCCTGCCCACAGAAATAGATCGCCCTCGAGCTTTAGGTGATCTAGATGAACTCCTTGACTTGTGTCTGTCACTGAAAATAAGTCAGAAAATGCATTTGAAGGATGAAAAAGAAAAACTAACACTATGATCGTTAAAAATAATCAAGGAATACATCAAATGCCCACTAGAGACAGAATGACCAAAAGAAGTCTTCTAGCCATAATAAACCAATAATGAGTATGATTACTGCTAGAAAATATAGAATCATACTCCGAATGGCTTTTGGCATTAGAAAAGGATCTGCTAATTGATCGAGATGGAGAGCCTCTGCACAAGAAACAATAATGTCAATGATTTTCCGTCAAGCAACATAAAGCAAGGAATGAAAGCAAAAGAGTGACAACAAATACCGAGGGGATGAAGGGGAACGTTTGGCTGGATGTGGTGATTCGGAAACCCTACAGAGATTCACAGATTAGTAGTATTCCACATCTTCATCAAATATAAAAATTCTGAAGTTACTTTCTCGAATGGATTACAAAATGAGAAACTCTAACACGCACAGGTAACTTTTTGCCGTACACTAAAGGGGAATTGACCCTAACACGCACAAATGGAAACTTTTTGCCATACCCAAAAGGGAAATTGACCCCTCCCCTCTTTCATAAAAGAAAAACCAAAGAAAATAAAAAACAAAAGCACCACCTGAAGATGGCTCAGTATGCATGCAAGCAAAGAAAGCAACATGTTAAAGAAAAATTATAGAGCCATCTGCAAAACTATAGGTGGAATGGGAAGAGGGAAATTAAAGAAATATAGAGGGGGAAACAAACAGTATTTTTTGCAGACATATAACGGATATGTGGTAAATGCATGCGCAGAAGACTCAACGTACTACGAATGCAGAATGTTGATATATATGATGGTTGTAACATTAAAAAGGGATGATGAAAATTACTGACAGGAAAGGAACAACAAAAAATTTGTAAAAAATGCTTCCCTGTCCTTTGCCTATACCAGATGGAAAAGCTGGTAGTAAAAATGTTTTCCTATCCTTTACCTGTGCCTTCCTCTCACGCCATTATTCCTCCTGTCAGCTTCTTCCTCATCCTTAGAAAGGTTACTCAAAGCCCTGGGCTTGTTTGGCTCCAAAGCAGGGTTAATTCCACTCGTTTCAGCTATGTCGTCCTACAGTAGTTTGAGGTAAAGGACATGAACCCAAATAATTGCAGAAGCTAGCTGAATGCCATGAAAAACACAAACGAAAGTTAAAACCAAACACCCAGATCTAACGAATGCAACTCCAGCATGAAAAATAAAAGTCTAACCATTTTCTTCAATCTCTCTTGCTCAAGTTCTCTACTTTCCTTAGCTTTATTCTTCTCAATCTCATTTGCTATCCTATCTGCCTCAGCCTGAAACCACCCATGATAGAGTACAACTTTGTCATGAAAGAGACACTGCATGGTCAAACAAGAAGCATTCATGACTGTGAAAAAATTAATACCTTCTTCTTCTTATTTTCTTCTTCTTTGGCATCCAAAAACTGCTGAGGAACACCGCTTACATTCTTCTGCGCACTAAGGAGGAGCGTCCAAAGCTCTTTCATAAACTTCACAGTATTCTTCTCCATGAATCCTGTGAGTGATATTTGAACCTCCTTTCCATTCACTTCCTGCATCAGGATAAACAACATTGAAACACTATTCTTAACACATACTAACATGAAAGCCGAAGCCCTGGTGTATCAACTAACTCTTGGGGCAGTTGGTAACCAAGTGTTACTGCTTCTATTTATCTCAACGTTAGAACCCTATCTCGTGTACCACTTACTAGTAGTTATGATATAAAAACAGCCTGAATATCGCATACAAAATAAAACTAAATAGAAATAACTCGTTTATTAAGATAAATGAAGTTGCTAACAATATATATATACATACATATATATATATATATATTAGATTATCATGACTACCTTTTTCTCCAGAAGACCATAAATAAAGTTAATAAGAACTTCATCTTCGAACCCGAGAAGTTCTGTCACCCGATTAGCAATCCACGGTTTGATAACATCCATCTTCACCTTCGTCATGTCCACCTAATACACAAAGCACATCACCTATGCGCAATTAACATAACCAGAAAAAAAAAAATTGAAACAACCAGACTTGGAAGCAAAATTCAGACAAATATAGAATATGTAGTTCTTGTTCCCGCAAAACGCAAAAGGAAAAGAAAAATAGACATCCATTCAAGGCAAAGAAAACAAACCAGATGCTCTAATTCAGGAGAGAACTTCTGCGATTTCAACAGCTTCGCTTGTTTGTTCGAAAACCGAGTGTCTTGATCGGCCGAAGTACCCTAAACAAAGACACAACTAGGGTTTCGGTTTGCATGTAGATACATAAAGAAAATTATATAAACCAAAGAGTTACCCAAGAAACAGTGGTTAAAGCATTCAATTGCGAAGATCTGAGTAATATTAACGCAATTAGGTTCGGATCTAAGAAGGGGGGGAAATAAGTTAACGTGTATACAAACTTACCCGGAAGAAGCCGCCCGACATTTTCTAGGGTTTGTGAGGAAGTGCTTGGCCGAGATGGTATAGGAATCTAGGCGATGTGACTAAAAAGGGAGTGGGTGACTTTGGAGTTTAGGCCATGGAATGGGAGGGCGAGGGAACTCTGTTCGATGCTTACAATTGAAGAGTAAAGAGAGACGGTCGAGTGCCCTAGTAATGTGCTGCAATTACGTTCATACCCATCGACAACGACATTTTTGCCCTTGTTCGCCTGTTATTTTTTCTTTTTTTCTTTTTTTTGTTCTTACCTTTTATTCTTTCTTACAAGAAGATCGACTGATAATAATCGTGTTACCTACCTACAGCCTACCAGGTAATTGAAGATTATTTTGCAGTATATACAATCAAAATAATTAAAGATAAATGAATAATAGGTCTAATAAAATAAATCTTATTCCATGATCATTGGCCAAAGCCACCATTAAAGTAATGTCTCTGCAATCCAATTAATGGATTGGTAGGATCTCAGCATTAGGAAAATAAGCACTTACATAAAACTGTTTTGGAGTTGTTGAAGAATTCTCTACACATTTACATAAAAACTGAAACATAGCTCGATATCTAGAATCGGAGACCTAGATTGACAACGGTTCTCCATGATACAAATGCGGTGGCTACATATGAAGAAAATCATGCACTGATGAGGGGTGGGGTAAAATGACACAAATATGAAAGATCTGGTAGAGGGGATTTCACTTATACCACGTATGTGGCCGCTAATAGTTCGAATAGAAATTTTAATTGCAGTCTCTATATGAAGATTGTATATACAAGTCCTTCATTAAATAAAAAAAGTTAGAAGAAATATAATGTTCTTGACGAAGAAGAGAATGTGCCAAGAGAAAGAGAGCGGGTTGGGTGGTTCTTCTCTTGAGAGAAGTCGGAGTTAAAAAAACTTAATAAGAGAAAATGTTAGACAATTGCCGGAAATTAAAGATGAATAGAGATTCTGTGGACTTTGTTATGTGGAAAATGCTATTTCGACCAATGCAATCGACCGATTGTGATTTTTATTTTGTTTAATTAATTATTAAAGAAGTAATTATTAGTGAAATAATATTTTTATTTTTTTAAAAATATATAAAAATGGTTGAGATAAAAATAATAATAATAATAATAAATGTGCATTTTCACTCATCGGTCTAAAGTATTATCGGTATTTTTATCGGACTCTTGTTATTTTAGGAATTAAGTAGTTTATTACATTAAAAAGAGAAATACAAAAAAAGAGTTGAGGTTTCTTAAAAATATACATTGCAATAAATACAGCGCATGAAAATAAAATTACAAAATGGCAATAGAATCAAAGCTTTGTTTTGAATCAATATTTCCTAACAGAGCCGAGTAAATAAAAATAAAACAAAATAAAATAAAATAAAGGTATTTTTCGCTTTTATGGAAGTCCATTAAGAGATTACCATATTGCGGGTGAAATATTACTCATCATTATTTTATTAATCATTTTCTATCATTATATAACGTGACATCAAGTTATTAAAAAATTATTTGTTACGTTTTAACTTATTTACCAATATTCAAGTGCTGAACAGCATGAGTACCCACCCAAAATCATTGTGTAGGGAGGATTGCAATTTTTATATACATATTATTCTCTATTTTTTGTGACTCTTTTTTGTTGATGAAGTACTACTATTAGATCATTCTCTCCGTTTTACCTTTGGACATGGCACATGTTAGAATCTTCATTTACACTGCTTATTGCAGTGTATTTTAAGTGTCTAGTGATAAGACAGGCGAAGAAGATAAGCAATGGTGAAGACACGTTACTCTCAAGTTCTGTTAACTATGCACTTGAAGAACCATGAGAGGAGGAACATGTTTTGGAACTCTCTGAAGTAGACGGAAATGAATGTTGAGTGGATCCAAATAAACCGGAATAATTAAACAAAGAAATTTAATTCATAAATGCGGTAAAGCAAGTCATGATCAATGGAGGCTGCATCCAATCAAGTATCCTTGTTCTGATTATTAGTCATGGATAACTCCCTTTACTTGAAAATCTAAAACTTACTTCTTGGTGTGGTACCACCATGTGTTATCATGTGATTTATTAAGAAAAATTAAAAATATAAAAAGGGTATAGTGAACTTAGTTTGGTTACAAAAATTATCTCATCTTATCTTATCTAATTATTACAAATTTCCGTAAACTTGCACAATAATCCATCCAAACCAAATTTGGGTCTGATCCGACCCGACTAGAAGGAAAGCCTACATCAACGCGACCTGACCCGACCCATAAATTTCGGATTGGGTCGAACCCGTTCTTCTTACTTTAGATCCTTCACCTTCGTAATTTCGTTTGAAGACCCACGCCCCTCTTTTGCTCCAATGTGGTCCAAACTAGATTGTAAAGCTTCTGCAAACTCTGCCTCTCCCACATCATCCCTCCCTCATGTTCCTCATCCTCCTACTTCGTCCCTCCCAAACCCACCCTCTCTCTGCATGTACAAATCAATGTTAAACAAACATAAATCAATGTTAAACAATAAACTCCATGCCCAACACCCAACACCTCCCCCATTGCGATAGACCTGGACGGTGGACCTAACACCTTGAAATCGATCTCTTCTCGGGTTTGGGCCGCAACTCAATCGTCCAAAACACTGGAAGAGGAGGCCAAGAGATGGGAGAGCATTGAGAGAGCTTGATCAGGAATGACCATGTGAGGAATAGGCGTATGGAGGGGAGGCAAGGGAGCATGCAAGGTTGAGACAACTAAGCATATGATCACGATCAAAAAAGCCATGATGTTGTAAACGAAGAAGGCGATGAAAGTGACCATAAGCCGTTTCCAAACCTTTGGGACAACGCTCATGACCTTCTTGAAGGTTACTTCCAGGCCGGTGTAAATACATGCAATGGTGTAAACGACGTTAGAGGTGGAGAGGAGAGAGAAAATGAGGAGGAAAGTGAAATAGGCAGTCTTGAAAAGCCAGAAAGTGATCCATTCAGAGGTGAGGACATCTGTGAGCTTGTTGTATTTTGCAGTTCTGGCTTTGCTTTCGTCTAGGACTATCTCGTTGTGGATGATCCTTGAGATGAGAAAATCTTAGACTTCCATGTGAACCAAGAAGATGAAAGATAAAGGGATGACCAAGGCCATGGTAATCTGGCTCAAGATTTTCCACCATGAGAAGATCATGATCTTGTACGCTTCTCTATAGACACCAAAGATACCAAGAAATTGCATGCCTTCTTGCTCCATACCCATGGCGATTCCTTTCTTGGATGGAGTTGTTGTTGTTGGAGATGAGAATTTGGAAATGGCCTATAGAAAAGAGAGAGTGGTCTTGGGGATGGGATATAGAAAATTGACTTGGACTTTTTTGCAGATCCCAAAAGTCTCCAACTCTTCAAACCAACCAGGGTTTTTGCTCGAGAGAAAGTGAAAGAGGGACGGACGGGCTACAGTTTCGTCCGATAGCCAGAGGGTTAGACCCGCATCTAATTTCAACCTAAATTTATAGGGTGGGTTGGGCGAGTCTATCAGGTGGGTCGGGTCCATAACTTTTTTTGCATAGGCCTAATTTTTCGAAACCCCCACACAAAATACAATAAGCAATTCAATTTTTTAAAATTTCAAAACAAAAATAATATTAAAAAATTATATTATAACAATATTTTATTTAACTTTCATCTCATTTGTATAACCAAACGAGGCCTCAATCTTCCTTTTTTTTGTATTTTTGGACGACCTTTTGATTTGAATATATTTGTTTGTGTTTTTTAATAAACCACATAGAACTATGTGGTGGTGGCACGTCAATAGGGTCATATGAGCGGTAAGTTTCAAATAACCTAGTAGCAGTACTCATACACACACACACACACATATATCATGTCCACCAAATGCAATAAATTCAATTATCGATTTCTATCTACAATAAAAGAACAACTTTAGAGCTTACGATCTAGGAATTTATGTGATGACTTAGGAGACATTTGGATTCGCAAGTCATCTCAGCTCATCTCAGTTCATCTCAACTCATCTCAACTCATCTCACTACTATTCATTACTATTCAGCAACTTTAACTCACAAATCTCACTACTATTCACAACTCATCTCATTACTATTCACAATCCATCTCAACTCATCTCAGCTCATCTCAAGTCATCTCAAGTCATCTTCGAATCTAAACGTCTCCTTAGACCAAAATGTCCCTTTATAGATCCTATGTTGGACTAAAATGCTCTTGCTACAGATGGTGATTGGACCAAAGTGCACTTGCAAGAGACCTGGTTTAAGCTAAAATATCCCTACCACATTTCCAAATTGACTAAAATACACACAACAAATCAAATGAGCAAAAACAACCCTAATCCAAATCAAACCAGTCGACAACTAGAAATCCCAATAATCAACTTTATCTTTAGCTTCTATCGCACTCCTCACTCTCCATCTACTTTATTTTTGTTCTTCATTCTTTTGTTTTTTCTCTTCTCCTTATGCTTCATACTTCTTCTTCTCCTCATACTTCAGACTTATTCTTCTCCAAAGAAACTGCAAAGTCATGTTTGTTTGTCGACCATGGCGCAACGCTGTGACCATGATAGAGATGGATGATCGTGTCAACATGACCTCTGACCATGACTCGACCTACGACAACAGCAGAGATGGAAACATAAAGCAACCAAAAATATCTTCACTTTCGCACCAAATATCCATGATGCTTTTCTTGTCGTGGGTCTGAGATGGAGATTTCTAGTTTGTATTTTTGTCCTCGGCTTGATGATTCTAAAATGAAGCTTTTTTGTAGGTATTTGAGTTATCATCTTGATTGTTCTGAGGTGGAGATTTCTAATTGTGGCAGTGCAGTTGTCATGGTTTTGAGATGGGGTGTGAGCACTCTGCTGGGATGCGAGCAAGGTGCTCACCCCCGGGTGAGATGTTGTTGGCGATTTGGTACACTTTACATGCTCGGGAGTTGAGTTGCCACATTATTTGACCAATTTGATCAATGATCAAATACTTATGGAGATCGAGTCCGCTTTACATGCTTGGGAGCCAAACTCCCACGTAAGCTTAGGTCCAATGGAGTTTATACATTTTGCTTGAGCTCCTACGATCATTGAGCACTTTTGCAAATATTACTTTATTTATTTTTTTGAATGCTCGACCTTAGATGAGCATTTCCCATGGAGCTAGTACTATTTGTCAAAGTTCCTACGAGGTCAAATAGTTTTGCAATTCTTCAATGTTATCTCTCGCTTGAGGTTCGAGCACTTCAGTCACCCTTTGGGACTAGAGCTTTGCTTGCCCTCAGAGGTGTCGAGCGCTATTGATAAACGTAATGCTCGCCCACGAGGGTGATAGGCACCTTTGATCAACATAGTCGTCGCCTGAATCGAACACTTTTGGTGGCACAAGGGATGATCACTTTTCTTCACTCCCTCTGGATGAACACTATTTGCTTACCTAGGGTATGAGCTATTGTTGCTCGCCTCGACGCAGATATTGGATATAAGCATGCTTTGATCACCACGAGTGCAAGCACTCTTCATTCCCTCTATTTTAATCACCCTTCGCTCGTTCTATTGGCGATCACTTTTGGTCGTCCTGTAGGACGAATGCTTTGCTTGCCATGAGGGTGACAAGCAGTTTTGATAAGCATATTTCTTCCTTGGGTACGAGGCAAACACTTTTGCTCTCCCCGATGGATGAGGGCATCCTCGCTCCTTAGGATGAGTTTATTTTTCAGTCTTATCTTCATTTTTCCGTATGAACTTTAGTTTTTCATCCGACCTTCATTTTTCTATCCTAGGCTTTCCATCCTATCATCATTTTTTCATCCTATATTCATTTTTCCATCATACATTCACTTTCCGTGATGCTTACCATGAGAGTGGTGACCACTTTTGATCAATATGGTGCTCGCCTTGGCCTAACATTTTTTTTCCCATTGTGTTCACCCAGGTGGTGAGATTTGTTGCTCGGCCCAGAGTTCAAACACTTTTGCTCGAGTTCCTGGGTGTAGGCACTTATGATCAACATAGTTCTCACCTAGAGCAAGCTCTTTTAATGACTCTTGAGATGAACACTTTTTCTTGTCACTCCACCGGGTGAGCACTTTAAGACCATAATTGAAATTTCATGCACTTTCACTATTGCTTGACCTAGGGTTTGAGCACTCTTTAGTCTTTACTCACCTCGAGTGCAAACACACCCGTGTGAGCACTCCTTGTTCGACTTGGATTTGTTCGGGTAGTTTTGCTTGCATGGGGTCTATGCATTGTTGCTTGCCTTTGGGTTTTAGCGCTTGCCTCATGTGGTATTTTGAAAATACCACTTACTCTTTTTTTTTAAAATTTCAAATAATATTATGAACTGATGTGATTTGATGTAGTAGATTTGATTATACAAAATTTTTTAGTGTAAAGTAGATATAACGCATTTTATCCAACTAAATCATTTAATTTTATTTTTATGAACAAAACACTTCCCTTTCTTTTTATAAGTTCTCATAGCTTGCTAGTTTAGATTATATATCAATATATGGATATAATTTTAAGAGTATTGCTAGGTACAAGCGGTTTGGAGCACCAAATCGCATACCAATACTGACATGACTTTTTTTATTGAAAAGAAAAACAAAAAAAGGAAAAATTTTGAAAGAAGAAAATGTCATCTGTCTCATGAAAATTATTTCCGTCTTTAATTCGCACTGTTTCAATAAATGGATGCCTTAGATGTCAGCATTGGTGCGCGGTTTGGTATGCGAACTCGCTTGCAATAAGACTTTTAAAGAGAAATTCTATCCATCGTCTCCATAGACCACAAACCACACATCACACTTTTTATTTTTTATTTTTTCTCTTACCAAATGTGTGGTATATGGATAATAAGTAGAATAATTCAATTAGTTTAAAAATAATACAATTAAAGAAATAAAAAAGAAATAAAAATAAATTTGATGTATAGTGCGCGAGAATGATGAGTATCAATAAAGTCACTTTGTCTAAAAATCACTTTAAAAAATAATATTTCTCATTTTTAATAAAAGAAATTATTAAAAAATCACAATAATATACGACAGATAGACTTAGAGGTAGCAATATGTGACACGATCCTTTAACCTAATACGAACACGACATGATAATAGCAGGTTTGAGTTTAATCTTAACAGGTTCGGGTAAAAACGGGTTGACTTGTTAAAACATGCTTGCTTAATGAGTTGATAACGGGTCAACTCGTTTTGACCCGTTAGAACCTGTTATGACCCGTTAAGAAAGTTAAAGTTACAATTATACTTAAAAATAAAATTTTTGAGATTTTAATTTTAATATTTTATTATTTGGATTGTAATCTTGGACTTATAGTTAGTTTTATATTTTTATAGATTTTGTGATTTTAATATTTATATAAAATTATGCTAAATTTAGTCAGGTCAAATAAATTAATTTTGAATCTGTTTAACCCATTTACACAAACAGGTTGAAACAGTTTAAGTCATGTAGTGTTAACTTATTTCATATTATTCACTAACGAATCAAAATATGTTGTATCATATCAATCCATTATATTAAGAGCAATGCTAAGTACAATTCCTACTTGGAGACTGCATGTGCAGGCCTAAACTATTTTAATTTTAAAATTTTGTAAAGTTATAAAATTATCCCTCCTAAAATAATGTTTTCTCTCATTTAAGTATGTGCCTGTACATACAGTCTCCACTTCAGGACTGTAAATAAAATTTCTCTTATATTAATGAATCGTGTTAAGATTTAAAATTTTAATACAATAAATTTAATAAATTGTGTTTAGATTGACTCATATTATATTATAGATATATATACATCTTAACACGATAAGAACAGTTAAAACGATTTGACACAACTTCATCGGCAGTGGGTGGCCCTGTGGGTTTGAGCCAACAAATCAAACGCAGTGCACGCCGTTTACGGCTGGCCTTTTGGAAAAGGAAAATGAATCAGGAAGGTGCAGATCTCGCCACGTGGAAACCACGCATATAATCGGATTGCAAACCTATTTATATTCCACTCTTTATTTCTTCTTTTCTGGTCCGCCCCTCTCTCTCTCTCTGTTTCTCTCTCTCCTTAGCTCGCTCGCTCGCTCAGTCACACATCCCCCAAACCCTAGAACCCCTCTTCATCCACAAGCTCTAGAATTTACATGCTTCATTCGGATCTTTATTCCTGAGATTTTCACCTACTGATTTTGCCGATAAAAATTCACCGATTCGGTAATTCGGGGGTAGTCGGAGCTAGGAAGATTAGGAAATGGCGGCTTCAACGACGAGCAACGTCTACATCCAGGTCATCGAGGATGTCATCAATAAGGTCCGGGATGAGTTCGTGAACAACGGTGGCCCCGGAGAGGACGTTCTCAAGGAGTTTCAAGGAGTAATTTATATTTTCGTTTCTTGGATTTATTTTTCCGTTGCTATTAGGGTGTTACTAATAGGTAATTCGTAAAGAAAAAAAAAATCTATGAGATTTTTAGTTCTTCGCTTTGAAGAGATCGGGAGGGGAGGGTTTTAGTAAATTGATATGGGGGCTTGATCTGTTAATTTCTACGGATTTGGAGATTTGTAGTCTTTTTAGGGTTAAATTGTTTTATTGGGAAAATATCTCGAGCTTTTGTTTTGTCACTTGAGTCGGGTTTAGCTGACTTTGTTTATTTTATGGGAAATTTATAGACTTGGGAGGCGAAAATGATTCAAGCCGGTGTAGTTATTGGTCCAATAGATAGGACCGGTGCCCTGAAGCCCACACCTGGGGGTCCTATCACTCCCGTTCACGATCTTAATGTGCCATACGAAGGGACTGAGGAGTATGAAACTCCGACTGCTGAGATGCTCTTTCCTCCGGTGAGTTCATACTTTCTTTTTCCTCATCGAGACGGTATCTGCCTAGTTGTTGATTCTTTTAAAAGTAACTTATGAGTTCAATTGGTGGATGGTTGACGACTTATTTTTTTGGCTTTTCATTTCTTGAAATGTAGACGCCGTTACAGACTCCCAGTCAGACACCTTTGCCAGGAACAGCAGAAAACTCTATGTATAACATTCCTACTGGACCTAGTGACTATCCTACTCCAGGAAATGATACTGGCGGCGGCGGCGGCAACAACAACAACAATAATGAGGCAAAAGGTGGAAGACCTAGTCCCTTCATGGTAAACACTACAGAAGACCATTTAATTGGGTAGTTTCTGTTGTGAAAGCTTTAATGTCTGATATCACACATAAGTCTTGTTTCTATAGCTATTTTTATCTATAAGCTGGCATTGGAGTGTGGGCAATATACCTATAACAAATGTAGTTGGGAGGGAATATTATCCCTGGACCCTAGCTGTTTTGTGAGTGGCTGAAGATGTTCCATAGATTATAATTCTCTGTTATGGTTTAAAAGCTAATCTATGACAATCCTCTTTATTCTTGTTGCAGCAACCCCCGTCACCTTGGATAAACCAAAGGGCCCCACTTGATGTTAATGTTGGTAAGTATGATTTAAAATAAGTCGTATAGGTGTTTGTATAAGATTTTGAAATAATTAATGTTGTACTGGTGTAGCTTACGTGGAAGGGCGGGATGAGGTGGACAGAGGAGCCTCTCATCAACCCCTGACACAGGTAATCCCTGTTATTACTTCATTTTGCCGAAGAATCTCTGGTTTTCTTTTTAAGAAAACTCATGATTGAAGATATCTGGATGACTAAGGTGTATACATCTCATTTTTGGCCTGCGTTCTTTGAATATATTGGCATATATAAATGTATGCATATTTCTTTTGAAAAAATATATTGATGTATATAATTTTTGTCTAGGATCAATGATGCTACCTTGTTTTGTTAGTTCTAACCATTTGAGAAATATTCAGGACTTCTTTGTGGCTCCTTCTGGAAAGCGAAAACGTGAGGATTTTTCTTCGCAGTATCATGCTGGTGGATTCATACCTCAACAAGATGGGGCTGGGGATGCTACATTAGAGGTGTTTGAGATTGAGGTTTGTCTTTCTTTGTCATTTTTGGATGGTAATGTTGAATACTTTTATACTTTGAAGAATCTGGTTATTTTGAGTTATTTAAAGGGTTCATTTCTCAGAGAAACTTGAATTCACTTGTCTGAATATTGGATTTAAATTTAATCGCACTAATTTGTTCGGAATCTTCCTAGCATTGGAAGATAGGTTTAAGAAGGTAAGTTTGGGGTTCTGTTTTTTTTTTTTATTTATTTTATTTTTTTTGTTTAAAAAAACTACGTATTTGGTTGGAAGTCCTTTAGTAGGATGCTTGGAGTTGACTAAGAATGTTTTCAAAGGGTACAAAGCTGGGCATAATATATAATAGTGATATTCATATATTGAGTCCAGGTGGCAGATAATGTCAGATCAATTCAAGTTCAATTTTTAGAATAGTTATTTTTTTTGTGTCTAAAAAACGAAGAGGACGGAGTCCCAAGTTTATTGATAGCCTTCACTTGTAGCGGAGGAAAACCGTAGTTACATCCAGATGCCTGGAGGATACAAATAAGCATAAAAACCCACAAGCCAGGCCTCAAAAATCGTAAAGCAACTAGACAAAGTACAAGAAAAAACTAAAAGGAAAAACAAGTGACATAAGCAATATAAGAACTTGCAAAAAGGACACTAGCAAGTGAGATTATCAAAAACAAAAAGGAGCACGAACAACCTACCATGAACGACATTCAGAGATCCATAGATAAGGAAGACCAATTTTGTCCATGCGAAGAAGGCCTCTTAAACTGGTAGGTAACATGCAGCTATCTCCAGACCAGTCCATTTATGAACCCTTAGCTCCACTCTTGGCAAAGGAGTCAGTTACAGCATTTCCTTCCCTAGAAGTATGATTCATGCTGTACTCCATAGACTCCAGATAAACAATTAGCACATTCTAGAAATCTTCTAAATACCAAATATTACATTAACCCCTGGTGACCCAATCCACAAGAATTTGGGAATCAGTCTCAATTTCAACCCTGTGAAAGCCAAGTTGATAGCACCTTCGAACCCTTTCCAATAAACTCCTCATTTCAGCAAAGTTATTAGAGCCCTGACCCAGGAAGACAGAATAAGCCGCACACAAATTTCCATTTTCGTCCCGAATAACACCCCCTGCTCTTGACAGCCTAGGGTTACCGAAATTACTCCCATCAGTGTTAAGTTTTACCCAACCTTGTTGGGGCTTGTGCCATCTTACCACACGAACCTTCTTAGGTTCGGGAAGTAAGACCGGGATCTCTAAACGATTTAAAATAGCCACATCCTGATTGGGTAGCCTCAACACTTTCATGATCATTTGCATAATCGGGCGAAGCCACAATTTTATAGCGTGCCAAACAGATTCAACTGTGTCAGCCTTATCTTCAAACCTGGCCGTGCTCTAGATGGAATGGTTTGAAGTTCTACTGACCTTGCTGATGAGGTGTTAGATGAGATGGAGGTACCAAACACGGACAAAGTAAGGAGAAATTGTCAGAAATAGAATTGACAGCGAGGCTGTAAAAGTCTTTTTGATAAAACATTTTAGGGAGCAGAATCCTTTGGGAATGAATGGGAAGAGAAAAAAGCTATCACCTGCTTAATTGTTATGTTCACAAGGTTGTAATTAATGTTCGGTGGGATGACTTTCCTACTAACTGAATCCTGCTGAGTCAAAGCTTTCCATACAAAGCACAGTTGAGATCTCCTTTGCAGAACTATATGAATTTCTTTTAAGCAGTTAGTTTTGGATTAGCTAGATTAGTTAGCACTAGAAATAATTTGGGGACTTTTTGCCTTTTTCCATAGTTCTAGATGTGGTTCAAACTCGACTATGTTTGCTATGCTTGGCTAATGGATTGGAGGGACTTTTTGCCTTTTTCCGTAGTTCTAGAAGTGATTCAAACTTGATGATGTTTGCTAATGTTTGGCTTCTGGGCTAATATCATGAAGTTCTCTAATGGGTCACAGTGATTGAGTCAATCATTAACTATTTTCGAATTATCCCTTTTTGGGGTTTTATTTGACCTGGTATATTTGGAGCATCATACTGGGTAATAATTTTGTTGAAAAAAAGTGAGGACATATATTATTGCATGATGCAACGTTTTTTTATGAGTAGAAGGAATATATTGTTGCATGATGTAACTTTTTAGTAAAAGGAATTGTTGCATGATACAACTTGTAGTAACTTTATCTGTATGAATTTGAGTTAAGGTGGAAAACAGAAAGATCCTTCTATAATGGCATCACTTCTGCATTTTTTTTTATTATTTATTTAAGGACTTCGGCAATTTTGGAATGCATATCCCTCTGTATGGCTTGCCTTCTTGTTAATTCAATGGAGTCTGAGATTCAGTTATTGGTAACCTTTCAGGTAAGTGGAGGGAGCGCATCTCTGGGTGGACATTGCATAGTCACCACTGCAAATAAAGAGACCTTGGCGTATGTCAGAGAATCTAGTTCAAAGATTCCTCAACTTGATGGACCAATTCCTGATCCTTATGATGACGTTCTGTCTACTCCCAACGTATGGTTCTATTACTTTTAAGACACGTATGCCGAATATAGTTTCTTTTTTATTGTTTTTCTTCTCTAATATATGAATATGCATGTCTCTGCTGTGCACATCAACTATGATGAGTAAAACCTTATGTTTGAAGCCTCTTCATTGGGGGTAGTTGATATAGACTGATCATGCGCTCTGATTGCAGACTTATCCTTCTAAGATATTTCTAAAAGTCCTCCATTTTTTGTTTGCCTCTTTAAAGGAGATTCCTGGCTGATCAGAATTGTGTGGTCTCTTCCTTCAAATGCGTGTGTGGATTGTGTGCTTTAAGTTTTGTAGATTACAACATTGGTCCAGATCCTGATGCTGTTTGTTGGGAAAAGGGTGGGGGGATTGTTTCTGGCAATAAACTCTAGCTCAAATGGCATCTTCTTTATAAGAATATGGTGGATAGTGAGGTCATGAGTTCAAAACTCAATGGATAAATTTGCTACTTGTCAATTAAAATATATTGTTTTTGGTTGAATAAATGACCCTCTAACTAAGAGATGTTTTACCTTTGCACCTAAACCACCAACATTGAATCTTGACTGTTGGAGCTTGACCGATAATGAACGTTGTAACTTTTTGGTAGTTTGAGGGCAATGTGTCAGTGTTAGTAGTTTGGGATACAAAGTGTAGAACACCTATTAGTTGGATAGTGAAAAGTGTATTTCCCCTTTCTTATTTTTCCTACCACTGTCTTCTTGATGAACAAAAGAAGATTTTTTTGGGGATAAAAGGTGCCATGATATTTGAGTGCTTATGGAAGGACTTGTTTCTCTATTGTATTGCCTGGAGTATGCCATGGATCTTGATCATGTATAGTAAAAATTCGTATTGATTTAAATTTGCCTTTGTAAGTCATTATCAGATGAACATTTTACATTTAAAATTTTTTGGAAGTTGGGATAAGCAGAAAGTTCAGTTTGTAGGTGGCCTGGATCTTGGACGGATTGATTAAATGATTTAGATTAATCCAAATATTCTTTCTGCTACTTACCCCAAAAGAACAGAAAAAAAAAAGAAAAAAAGATTCTTGGGTGCTCAATCTCGTTTTCGAATGAATTGATAATTTTGGCCGACGTGCTCTTTACAGTAATTATTGAATATGACTGGATGGTCTCTCTCCCTGTAGGCATGTTTTAAAGTTCTCATTTCTCACTAGCTGCTACTTTCTTGTCCCCCTTCTTGTCCTACAGATATACAATTATCAAGGAGCTTACAATGAAGACTACAACATAGCAAACACACCTGCTCCGACAGGTAAACCTTGTTGGTTGTGTTTGATATCATGAAACACCTGCTTCCACTGGTAAATGTTGTGGTTTGTGTTAGATATCATGATAAAACACCTGTTCCCACTGGTAAATATTGTGGTTTGCATTAGACATCATGATAACACACCTGCTCCCAATGGTTAAAATTGGTACTTACAAAAAAAGAAAATTTTGAAATTGGTGTGCTTAAGTTGATTCGCTAATGTTGGAGCTGCCTGTTATGTGCTTATTTCAGACATTCCAGCAGGTACTCCTGCTGTAGTTGCTCAAAATGATGTTGTAGAGGATGATGATGATGAACCCCCATTGAATGAAAATGATGATGATGATTTCGATGATGTGGACGAAGGAGAGGAGCAGAACACACAGCATTTGGTTTTGGCTCAGTTTGATAAGGTATTTCACTCTCTGCGTGTATGTGCACATGCATGGCCATTCATAATTCATACTATATTTAATCTCGAGTACCTATTGTTTCATCATAAAATACATGATATGTTTGGATGGGTAGGTGACACGTACCAAGAGCAGATGGAAATGCTTACTGAAGGATGGCATTATGCACATAAACAATAAGGACATTCTCTTTAACAAGGTCAGTTTTTTTTTACCCTACCCTTCGTTCCACCATGACTCGCACTTCCTTCGTAATTGACTGAACATGTAAGTCGGCTACAAAGACCAGACAATTCATCCCACAAGCCTCTTCTCACTGTATTAGAGTTGGGTCCATAAACATTGACAAAAGACCATTGATAACTGTCTTCCACATTCTTGAAAGAAGTAGCCACCGTATATTCCCCCACACAATCCTCCATCTTTTCCACCACCTTTTTATCCCACATTACCAAGATGCCTCCCGAAGCCCCCTTAGACTGCAAATACCACCATCCCACATGGCAACAGTTCCACAAACTCCTTATGGTATTTTGGGAGATGACTTCCAATTTTGTCTCTTGTAAACATACGTCATCAACTTTCCATCCGCGAAGCTGATTTCGTACTTTGGTGCGCTTCTCTAGTTCATTCAACCCCTGGCATGCATGCAATTAAGGCCTTGTTTGGATACAGAGATGGTCTCATCTCATCTCATGATTACAACTTTCCCAAATTTTCATATAAAATATAATAAACAATTGAACTTTTTTAAATCTTAAAATAATAATAATATTAAAAAATAATATTCTAGCAATATTTTATTCAGCTAATTTAAAATCATCTCATCTTATTTCATCTCACTAGCTATCCTAACGACCCCTAAGATAAACAATATTAGACTGTTTGGCAGCCAACTATTGGTCAACTGCATGCATGTAGTGGATATTGGTTTTTAACATTTTTTTTTTTTTTTGAGCAAATGCAGGCAACAGGAGAATTTGAATTCTGATTTTGTTGGAGATAGTCTATTTTGCCATTTTCTGGCAGTTGCTTTTGAACAGAAAATCCAGAGGGGGACACGGTGGTTTAGTAATTTTTATTTAATTATTATTATTGAGAACTTGAGGAAAGAGGGAGATGCTTGAATACTTTCCAAGACTGAGATGGGATGGGATGGTCTCATTTAAAACAGAAAGAACGGGGGTGGGATGGATGTTGGCCTGTTGTACATAAAGCAAATGAGCTTTTTCGGCCTTCAAACAGATGGTTGCCCAAGGCGTTTGCAGAAGTTTGTGGTTTATCTTATGGAATGAATATATATGTCCATTCCCTCTCTACATTTGGACATTTTGGTTAATTTGCGAATTGCAGTCTGTTCAATTACATTTGTGTTGCTGCTTAATCAGTTTGGTTGTAAACCAATGTGAACTCCCAATTTGATTTTTTCCCTTGTACCTACCTATATATTTTAGGCTACTAGCCTTACCCATCAAAACGCCCCTTGCATATGTTGCAGCTTTTAGCCTTTTATACCCTCTCCTTATAAAAGGTGAGGAGGTAAAGGTATCAGCATGACTTTCAATTATGTACAGGATGCCCTGTTTCTGCTTCACTTGATATAGTATTGTCAATTGTGGAGTTTTATGTTCACCCACCGCCAAAATGTGGGGAAGCAGGTTGACAGTAAAAAGTCTTTAATTGCAAACCCATCCACCCGAGGACCTTTTGCCATTGTGCTATGTACAAGTATCATAGGATTGAAAAAAGAAGGAAAACCAAAAAAGGAATGCAAAGGGGGAGGAGTGGCAATTCGTGTTTGTGGGTGGTGTCAAGTTATAGACATTCGACTATAAGAGTCAACTCAAATTCGACCCATTAGACTAAACATGTCAGACCTCAAATTTTAACATGATCTATTTAAATAGCGGGTTGTATCGTGTAATTCATTTTTACCTATTTAATAATTAATTAGAAATGGGTATTAACGTGACACGACTCATTTCAACACAAATCATGTAAATGGATTTAACTAACCTGCATAACCCATTGGATCCGATTAATATAATTTTACATAAAAGTTAAAATATATATTTATTAATAGTAACAATATTTATATATAAAACAAGAATTAAGACTACCTACTAACAAAAAAATATCAATATTTTTTAAATTTTAACATATAATAAAATCAAAATTTTCACTTAAAATATATAAAATGTGTTTGACGAATGTGTGTAAATTCATTAGTTGGAAACAACCTCACATCTTTCTTGCAGAAATCAAGGATGAAAGCCATCCGTGGATGCCATATTCAAGAAAAATGAAGCAAAACAAGCAGAAAAAGATCAATGGTCGAGTGGGGGAGGGAGCTAGGGGAGGATCCCTATCTGCAAATCACTGGCAACAAAATATCACTGCACATTGTCCACCAGCAAGCACTGTGATTGAAAGCAAGTAAACAAGGCCTCAGGCTCAGTGAAGACGGGCACAGCCGGATGTTGCCACCCACCCCCAGGTGGTAAGGCTTTACTTCTCTTCGCACCATTGTCTTCTTCCTCATTACTGCCACTCTTCCCCGATCGTATTTCTAATGTCTCCGGCAATGGTTGTGGGGATAGAATGAGTGGCGACAGAAATGGAATTGCCTTCGAAGTTTCACCATAGACAGCAACCTTGTCAAGCTGGAGAGATGCTGGGGCCTGCTTCTGTAGCCTGGTCGGGGGCTTCCCAACTTTGGCTTTGCCCTCTTTCTGAGACACATTATTGCTCCTGTTCTCCATTTGGTCTCTCTATCTCTGTCTCCCTCACACACACACACACGCACACACAAATTCAGTCAAGGTGCTTATTTGCATAGAATTCAAGGTGTGACAGACAAAGATAAAGAAGACAAAAGAGGGAGACAGATGCTAATTTTTCTTGGTCCAAGCGGGAACTAAGGAGGTCGGTTATGGTGGGGGGTTAAACAACGAATATTCAATATTGAATGACAGTTAACAGTAACGGTCATTTCCTTAAATCCGTTTCTCGCATTTTCTGGATGGTCAAAGCCAGTACCCAACAACAATCTGATTCATATAATTATCCCAAAATCGTGACATGCATTTCCTGGCTACACGGCAAAACTTCTCGATCTAAAAACATGGGTTTCATTCTCTTAAAAAAACAAAACATGGGTTTCATTAGTTCAAAATGACATATCTTGAAACATCTTAGTCCTAAGAGAGGCATTTTGTTCTGTACCAGCTTGTCCTTTACAACTCATGAGATCATATGGTCTATTGATATTTTCGAATTAACATCCTCTTAAGTTTCCAACGTATTTTTGTATTAATTACTATTTTCAGATTAAATTGTTTGTCTTTACAGGTCTATATTTCTAATTCCATAACGAAATGTTAATCATATAATTAAAAAAAACAGTAATTGTTGGTTAAGAAATTTCGTAAGAAAAACTCTTTCAAATTTTTGGGCAGTTTTTATTTCGCTCATTAGAATAAAGTTGTTTTTACGAGTCTTTGGTTTTGGGCTTTTCGTAACCTCTAAACTCTTTGTAAAAAATATTCATCCATTAAAAATGAGGATATATTATTTAAATTTTTTCTTTTAAGAAAAGATATTTCAGATTATCTATCAGTTCTATTAGTATTGGGAACAATGGACTCCTCTGTCAATAGTGATAAGTATGCAATTCACATCACAGAAACTTTATGACCTGAGAGGCATGCTTGATATTTGAAGTATCTCATAATTTTATAAATAATAGTAAAATAATTTGAATTAAAATATTTTATTGAGTTTTAAAAAATAAGAGATAAAAATTTGAATTATAATATTATAAAGTTAAAAATTGTTTAAATATAATTTTTTAATATAATTTTTGTTTTGAAATTTGAAAAGTTATATTATTTTTTATTTTGAGATTTTTAAAAATTGTAATGATTAGATAAAAAAATTAAAAAATTAAACTTAAAATTAAAAAATATTTTATGTTTAGATGATATTTAAGAAGGAGATTATAAAAAATTTTAAAAATTGATCATCTTATCTCATTGTCCACAAGACTTAAAATCTCTTAGATGGTTGAATAAAACAATGATCCTCTAGGTGTGTCACAGTGTAATGATTAGGTTCGGACTTGAAATATGCAAGTGTAAAGTGCAAGATTTGGTGAGCCTATGAGACTCATACATAAACGGTTTCATTTTATTATTATTATTATTATTATTTTTTTAAATTCTTATATAAAATATAATAAAAAATTTAACATTTTCCAATTCCAAAACAATAATAATATTAAAAAATAATATTCTAACAATATTTTATTCAACTTTTAACTTTCATATAAAATCATTTCATTCCATCTAGCAATATTTATTCAACCTGGTTTCTGCAGACATTGCATAAACGACAGATCTATAAAGATCTCAAGTAGAGTACTAACATGAGTTTTGGAAACGTATATTTATTAAAAGACACTGTATACATCTACATCATTATTCTTCGCCTGTTTCTTCTTCCCCTCTCCACCACCAAGTTATCTGTAAGCTTATGTGTGCCAAGGGTTGACTTGGTCCAAAGTATAGATCCATGATCAGTAGTTTACTCATGGGATGAGGCAGCTAATTCAACGACCACCTTTGAGGATGGAAACGGTGCTAGACATGGAAGGATCAGAAGACTGGACAAATGATGAAGGAGGTGAACATAAGAAATCTAATGTTTCACTACTTGTGAATGTACCAAAAGAAGCACTGTCGTATGGAATATTTGGCAAATCAGCATCGCCATTCAAAAACTGCATCACTCGCCTCATGCTAGGCCTAGCAATTGGATTTACATGTGAGCAAAGGAGTCCTATTTTCAAAACCAATACCATTTCCTCCACCACATAATTACCTTCCAATCTAGGATCACTAGCATGGAGGATAGCTCCTTTGCTCCAGCACTCGAAGACCCAATCAACCAAAACTAATTCTTCAGGCATCCCCATTTGCTCTATTGGCTTCCTTCCACAAGCGACCTCTAGCATGAAAGCCCCAAAAGCATACACATCAGTGTAAGTGGTTGCCCTCCCCGTTCTAGTAAGCTCCGGAGCCAAATAACCGATAGTCCCAGCCACAAGCGTAGTTTGTGAATTTGTGTCATGGTCATACAATCTGGCAAGGCCAAAATCACCTAGCCTTCCATTCATTTCAGCATCTAATAGGACATTGCCTGCTTTTATATCTCTGTGTATAACAATCTGTTCCCACCCTTCATGGAGGTAAAGAAGGCCAGATGCTACTCCTTTGAGGATTTGAAATCTTTGAAGCCAGTTAAGGTGTCTTCTTCCATTGCTGTATAAGAACCTGTCAAGGCTTCCATGGGGCATATAATCATAGATCAAGAGGAGTTCTCCCTTGCGCCGACAATAGCCCAAGAGCCGCACCAAGTTCCTATGTCTCAATCTTCCCATGCTAATGATCTCAGCCACAAATTCCTTCATCCCCTGTTGGGAATCATGTGAGACTCTCTTGACTGCAATTTTCTCATTAGAAGGAAGTGTTCCTTTATAAACCTTTCCAAAACCTCCTTCTCCAATAATCTCTTTTGCTTTGAAACCTTTGGTTGCCTTGTAGAGACTCTTATAGCTGAACCTGTGAGTACCATACTGACTTTCCCAATCTTCACGTACTTCTTCGTATTTCTTCCTCCTAAAATAGTAAGCAGCTCCAGTCATCGTTATCAGCAGAACCACTACTACTATGAGAAGAGCTCGGATCACTACTTTTCGTTTCTCTTTTCGTTTCCTGCGTGGGGGAAGTGTAGGGAGTCTCGAAATGTCGAGGCTTTGTGCTTGCCCACTTTTATTGAAGCTCCATCCAAGAATGTAATGGTCACTTGCAAGTGTACCTGTGGAAGCAGAGAAACCAACATACATGGATTCCAACACGATCTCAGACAGATTGATCGGCCTCGACAAGAGAGGCCAGTTTGGTTTTGGGGTTCTAATTGGGGCCAGTGTTACATTCAACAACTTTTCTACTTCGTCATAGTCTATCCAAAGTTGCATTGGATTCCCACTTATGAGCTGCAAGCTTATATCCCGCCTTTCTTCATTGGAATAATATGCTGCAGGAGCCGATTCAAGTGATCTTAAGTCATTCACATCAATTCCCACATGGTTGTTGTCAATATCTTCAAATTCAGGACTTTTAACAGAATCGAGCTCGATGGCCAATGTGTGGTTGGAAGTAAGGCCGTTATTTGAAGAATTGAAGAGTCCCAAGTATGCAGCTGTTGTAGCATTAAAGCTCCTCCAGGGACTGATGGTGAAGGCTATGCCATGTCCACCGAGTTCTGGTTCTCGAGGAACCATGGCAAACACAAAGTTTGTAGAAAATGAAAGAGACGAAATCGTGCTGAAATTTATAGGAAGTTGGTAAAAAGCATGACCAAGTTTCTGGTTTGAATTGTTGGTTAGCTGCAATAGACCATTAGGGAGAATTTCTGCGATTCCATCAAGAGATAGATTGGCTTGACTGAAGCCATTGTAGATGAATTGGCTTTCATCTTGAGCAAAGTTCAAGGGAATAATGGAAATATAGAGAATCATCAGAAGATGAAGTGATCTAAGAACTATAGCCATTGGGAAAAGTGGGAAGATGGTGCCTTTCTGTGAAAGAGGTATTTCACTTGTTCAAATGTTTCAAACTCCTGAGAAATGAAATGAGTTTTTTTCTTTGCCAATGTGCCATGGTATAGCCAGCATCTGTGTTCTCCATTGGTAACCAATCAATTATAATTATTTTGATTTGAATAGTAGTTTTGACAACTTCTCAATTTGATTCCCCAAATGTCATTTCGATCATCCTAATATTTTTCTCAATACTAATTACTATGAATGAATGAATGATTCTTGGGTCAAAAATGGGGAGCGTATTAGGTCCGGTGTTTCTTTCTCTGTTTTACATCCAATGCTTAACTCGGTAATGTTATTCATTATCTACACACATGCTCAAGACTTTTCGATGACGATTCCTGGTTTATTTATTCTGGGTTTCCACGTGCCGCCATGACTTTCACTTCCTTGGAGGGCAGGTGTAAAACAAAGAACCCCACTAGATGAATGTACGCTTGATTTAGCGGTTGAGATAGAGATTATTTGTTTTCAAACGGTCTTTTCAAAAATATCTGAGTTGCCATTCCCATAGTCATGAGTGACGTCCAGACCAACTACCCTCCAAAGAGTATAGAGATTAGAGGATCAACTAGAATCTGTGATTAGGAAAACCATTGCTTTCTATGGCAAAAACAGAACAGTCTCAACTTTGGTCATATCATTTTGGTCAATAACCTAAAAAGTTGTGTATGACCTTTACTGAATCCCCAGAACCTCCAAGCAAGTGGTAATATCATATGTAGTTTTTGCATGCCTGAAGGTCAATGGCAGAGAAAAAAAAGCACTGACTTTTGTTTTGTCATTACCAATTGATTATTTTTTAAGTTGCAAAATTTTCATCTTTAATTCAGCTTCCGCTTACTCTCATATATCAGAAATGTACTCATCAAAAGCTTACTTGGATGAGATTTGACTCTTATAATTTTGCATGAGCGATCATCCTCCAATAATTAAAAAATTTGACATATCACACTATTATTTATTTTGCTTTTATTTCACTGTTCTGATGTGGCATTATTAATGGAAAGTGTCATGAATAGTAGTGTAATATATAACATTCATCTAAGGTCTCATTTGAAATTTGGACTGGTTCAGTCTAATTTTAAACTAAATCTAACATCTAAACATTAAAATTTTAAATTATTAAACTTATCTCAATTTAAAATCTCTTTACATATAAGACACATAATATTTTTCAACTCAATATCTCTATACACGCGGGACCAATAATATTTTTTAACTTCTTATAAATACATCTAAACTCATCTTAACATCAAAATACATCTAAACTCATATTTAATAGATCTAACAAAACTCACTCTTCTATTTCAATTTATTATTATTCATAAAAACGGAACCTAAATAGTATTATCTGTGGCTTCTTGCTATCTAGGCTGTTCCTATCCGATTTTCAGCGGGTAAATGTCATTTTGGTCACATCCAATCTATGGCTTCTCGCTATCTAGGCTGTTCCTACAGGGAAGCCTCCTCTGTCCTTTGACTTTCCTACTTATTATTTAAAATAAAAAAAGAAAAAGAAAAAAAGAGCTTTGCTATGTCTAATTTAAGACGCAATATATACAACTGAAATATTATATACAGAAGCCACTATTTATTGAAGTCAATTTTGCATACATTAGGTGTCAAAATATACACCACATGTTTGAGAGGGAAAACGAGAGAGAGAGAGCAGAGAGGAGAGAGAGAGCAGAGATGAGAGAGAGAACGAGAGAGAGAGAGAGCGAGAGCAGAGATGAGAGAGAGAGAGAGCGGAGATGAGAGAGAGAACGAGCGAGAGATGAGAGAGAGAGCTCGAGATGAGAGAGCGGAGATGAGAGAGAGAGAGTCGAGGAGAGAGAGAGAGAGCCCGAGATGAGAGATAGAGTCGATCTGATGAGAGAGAGTCGAGGAGAGAGAGAGAGCCCGAGATGAGAGAGAGAGTGACGATGAGAGAGAGAAACGATGAGAGAGAGAGCTCGAGATGAGAGAGAGAAATGATGAGAGAGAGAGAGTCGAGGAGAGAGAGAGGATGAGAGAGATCTGATGAGAGAGAGAGCGTCGAGATGAGAGAGAGAAACTATGAGAGAGACGAGAGAATCCGTCTGGTGAAAAAAAAAAAAAAAAATACATGGACCATAAGCATCCGCGTAGTGAGTGCATTGTGTGCACCCACTACAGTGGATGCTATGTAGTAGCTCTCTATACAATTAAATCTTCTACATCATTACATTCAGATTCCTTATTTAAACTTACTTAGAACAAAGGCCACGGTAGGATTACTTTGTCACAGAGTCACAAAAAAAAAAAAAAAACCTCCAATGTTCAATTGAAGAGGGCTCAACAGTGAGAAAAAAAACTTAGAATTTTAAATTTTATATATATTTTTCAATCTGATATGTGAACTGTTCTATCGATGATGTGCAAATATAAAATTGCCTTTTATTTACGAAGAAATAAACTCGCGCTCAATAGATGTACTTTCTATTATATTCTTTCAAGGGCTTTTACGAGCGCTATTTTATAGGGGTCTTTTTATTTTTAAGGGCTTTGGGTGGCATATATAAGAGGTTTTTAATCATATGATTGGTTTACATGGTCTAGAATGGGGCAAGCTGCCACAACACTCAACTATCTAAGCCAATGAAGGATTGCTGGTGCCACTCGTTGTTTGATTTAACTGATCCACCCTCAACGAGAAGAGTTATAGTTATAAAGAGAATTTATAAAAATAAAATTTTCTATTCATATAACTTTATATGATATATTAAATTTACTTTATAATAAAAATAATTTTATTTTTATAATTTAACATATCACATCAAATTACGTCAATTTATAAATTTACTTTTATATATATTACCTCATTACGGTTGAAACCTTTCTCTTCTAATGATACGTGTCTCTGAAATCTCTTGACTTCACTTTTAAAAATATAAATTCAATAACAGGAAAGGCTCACAAGTCGTTGCATTGATTTCGACATTTTTGAATTTACAGATCTGTAGAAACAGTTTATTGGTAAACATATACAACTTTTTCAAACATTACTGGATTTATGCAAACTACTTTTTGATTCCTAAAATTACTACACAGAAAAATTTGTTTCTGTATTAACAGTTGCATTTCTCTCTGAATTGGCTTGGAGCATTCTTCCTCGATTTTCTTCTTCCCCAACTGCAATAGAGAAAAAAGTGTAACACCTCGTATTTTTTTAGTATATTTTTTTATTGGAAGGATTATTTGTTATTAATTTAAAATTTGATTATCTTGTTTTAAATTTTTAGATTTTAACAGATTTATATTTTTATGATTTTTTAATTTGTGAAAATTAAGTTTGACATGTTTCTTTAATATTATTATTGTTATGCATTTAATTTTCTTTTCATATTAAATTAACTTCTTGTTGTATTTAATTATTTATTTTATTTTTAATCACTACGTTTGAATTATTTTATTTCACTTGCTGTTTTAAAATCGTTTCCGTTTGATCTTTTTTATGACCCAAGATGTAAGGATTGGATCTCATTTTTTTCCCTAATTTTTTTTTCTTTGTCCCTTTTCCCTTTTTTTTTTTTTTCTTTTCTTTCTTTTTTCTTTTCTTTTTCTCCTCTCCTGCGTGCTGCACGTCTCTCCCTCTCTTCTCTCCGTCTGTGCGTCGTCTCCCAGCCTGCTGCCGTGCGCCGGCAGTGACCGACACCGCCCCTCCCTCTCACCTCCCCTTCGACCGGCGACCACCTCCCTGTAGCCCCCACGCACCACACCAAGCCGCGGCACTCCTTGCGCCGCTGCGCCGCCGTCGCACCACCTCCGGCCACCATCTTCTCACCACATCATCATCGACCTTCTAGCAACCTAATGCACCCATCCTTGGCTCCGATCTGTCACCAGTGAAGCCCATCTATCTCCATCTCCGATTTGAGCATTTTGGCCTTAAACCGCCACCCACGCTGCCACCCACGGCCAACCATCACCACCATTAGCTTCACCGACATCCCTAAGCCCTACCCTATTAATCTCGGGTCTTCGTTTACACCCGTTCAAAAGTGAGTTTTTGAGACCCACGGCCTCAGTGCATTTCGCACTATTTTGTTGTTGCGTTGCCGCTTCTAGCACCTCCGTGATCTTTCAAAAATTATATTATAGCATTGTAAGTATTTTTTCCCAAAGAACTTTTGAGATTTAAATGTATTTTTGCGCTAATTCATATTTACTGTGAATTTGTTAGTTGTGCCGGACTGAGTCCGAGGAGTAAGGAGGTCGATTGGATTGTATGATGGAATTGTTTGTATGAAATTGGTTTATGCTTTGAAATTTGTTGACGGTTTCGGGTTTAAACATTGGTGTTTTGAGTGTGATGTTGGTCATGGTGGATATTGGTGATTTTTAAGAAGTGATGATATATTTTGGGATTATGAGGATTTTAAGTTTTGAGATATTAAAATAGGTTATTTTTGAAGTTTAGGCTTAAATATCGAAATCCGTGATTGATTGGAAACTTATGGAAATTATGTGATTATTTTTATAGGTGACGATTTATATTCGACTCGACATTTTTTAGGAAAATTCTGAAAAGTTAAGTTGTCTAGGTAAGCGGGGTTCATATACTAGTTTTACATAAAAGAAATGAAATGAGGTTGACTTTGAAAATATGCATGTTTGTTTTTGAAAAGAAATGATCTGAAAACAATCTCAGATGTTTATTCTGCATATGCATAAATTCAATATAAGAGAAAGCGTTTTTTTATCATGACTGGTGTGGACATGAGCTAGTTTTGTGCACTTTATTTCTGAACTATGCAAAAGAGCGAATAAGAATTCTAAAAGTTTTGTTATGAGCCAATGAAAATATTTTGATTCCGTTTAGTCGAACATGTGAAGCGATCTAAAGCAATTAAGTATTTTGTTTTGATATGATGAGTCATCTGAAAACCTTGGCATGAAATTCTGATTTTGTATATGATTGTAATCAGATTTTCGATGAAATCTGTTCTGTTTCTGTTAAGGCCCAGCCACGGGTATAATGGTGGTTTATAACCCTACCGCGGGGGTGAAACATGGAATATGGCCCAGCCACGGGTATAATGGTGGTTTATAACCCTACCACGGGGGTTAAACATGGTATTTGTCCCAATGTGATGCTATGAGATGATATGAATATAATGTTTCAGTTTGGATATGCCAGAGGACTTTCTTTTTGGGAACAAATTTGTTTTTCTGAAAATTTCGCTCTGATGTTTTGTAACAAGTTTTGTTTATACATTCTGAAAGAAAATTTGTTGTTTTGTTTTTGCGTTCTGAAAGTAAATGTCTTGTTCTCCATATCGAATTTTATAAATGCTCATGTTTACATGCTAGTATATGCTCTCTGCTTACTGAGTTGTTGATAACTCACCCCTTATCTCCACAATTATTTTTCAGATATTTTGATGGTTCAGCTGAGGATCAAGATTTTGAGGCTTTGGGTGAGATGATGTATGTATAGTGGCTTGAATCAAATTTTTCTTTATGATATTGGGAATTTGGAGTCTATTTTTTATATTGTTGGAATGTGAGTTTAAGTGATAAGAAGTAACTCTCCGACCTGTGCGGGACCGGGGCGTTACAAAAAGACTCATGAGATATGGATTATTTCGCTATAAAGAAAAGAGGGCTACATCCATGAAGAGAGGTCGTAAAAGTAAATTCATTATAAACTAATGTGACTTAATGTGTGATATGTTTGATTGTAAAATTCTTTTTCCTATAAAGTAGATCTGATATATCACATCAATTTATATCAATTTGTGAATTTATTTTTATGAGATCTCATTCTAAATGAATCATTTTTCAGAAGAAAAATCACACCATTTATATGATGGAGTCCATAACAAGATCATATCCTCCTACAAAGCACATATATCCATTGCACCAAGTTACTCCTTACCACCAAATATTGTATGGATCTAGCATTATATGAGTAAGGGGTTTTTTTTCCCCTATTGGCCCACAGGGCAAGCCCACGGGGGGCCAGTAGGAAGTAAGTCAGAAAGCTCGACTGAGACTAACGACCTTTCTCTAAAAGGAGTCAGTGGGTTTCTACAAAGTATTCGGCCCATGAGCGAAACTCATCCACGAAGTAACCCACGCGTCGAGAAAGTAGACAGTAGGGGTCAATGAGACTCGCCGCCCTGACACCTTCTCGATGACACCTTGCCCCTGTAAACTTGTGTAGACAGGTGGACGAAAAGTATGGAGAACCCTTGATCTTCTTACAGCAGGCCTAGAGAGGCTTAACAGAGAACGTTCGTAGAGTAAAGTGAGTCAGTGAGCCATGCCGCATTAATGGCACCACTACCCGAACTCCGCACCGCATTAACGATGCTGCTCCAAAAGCAATGTCAGATTAATGATGTTGCCCCAAAAGTAACGCTGGATTAAAGGATTATAACAAATGAACAGTGAAAAGGACATAAGTTCCTCAAAGTCAAGGACGGGTTATCCTCACCCAAAACCTAGTATAAAAGCCGACCACCAGGTACGAAGAACTCTCTGTGAGTCTTATAAACTTACGCACAAACTACTAAGGAGATATACTGACTTTAGCATTGGAGACTCTTCGGCCACCACCAAGGCCCTCATCCTCCGTGTTTGCTTAAAGTGTGCAGGTGACAGCCCGAAGGCCCAAGTTTCTAGAACCCAACTCAAAAGTGTGCAAAACACTACGTTAAAAGTATGGATGCAAAACACTACGTTAAAAGTATGGATCTAGTATATGTATGATCTTAAAATCACTGATGTGAGACCATGTCAAATAATTTCTTATTTCAAAAGGTTAAAGTTATAAGAAGAAATTAAATTAAAACATATAATTTATATTCTAACATTAACGACAAATAGTGAATAATTTATGTTAAGAAAAGATTACCAGCTAGCTGTAAACTGGCGGAAGTTGTGCTGGTGAGCTTTTAGTCGAATGTGCATGGGTGGAAATTGTGTAATGTTGAATCTTTACCAGAACTATCAATTGTAGGTGACTCCTCATTCTACAACAAAGAAGTTACAATTTCTCTCACCTTCTCCACCACACCTATATCCCTAGGAGTGGTACTTTTCCTTGGATTCACTGCATTAGATGTCACTTGGGAATTAAGGGCTCTCTAATCTTCCTCAAGCTCAAGTTTATGTTTCAAATACTCCTTCACTGAAACACCCTTATCCCATATTTGATGATCACCGGTACTCATGATGGCATTATTTCTACTTTGTGCAGCAGCTGATGCTGACTGAACTCTTGGAGATGTTGCTCCTGAAAAGGTTTGGGTGCTGCTAGGGTTGAAACACTGATGCCTTGAAGTTTTGAAGCAATAGCATGGGTTGCATCCGATACTACAACATATGCTGGTGCATGCTAATGTCTCTGTCACAGTTTCAGTTATTGTCTTGTTTGGAATGCTGCTAGGGTCCTCCTTATCTGCTTCATCACCATGATTGACACTGCTTGCCAAAACATGCTTCTCAGAAACCACGTGAAATGATCTAGGATGGTGCCTAGTTGTTTCTTTGTACTCCTCAAGAGCAAGCTCCGACTCGTACACTGAAAATAAAACAACTCAGTGAAAAGTAAACATTGGAAGCTAAGGTGGCTTAATATAATATTTTAGATATATTTTACAGCAAACAAAAACTTTTACATTCTAATGCACTACAATAAATTACCATGTCAATTCGTGAACTTCAGTTTTATAAAATCGTGAGTCAAACATTTCTTGAAAAGAAAATGTGAGAGCGGATGACTTATATATATAAATATATATGTATGTATATAAGAGAGAAGGGTGTGATGCCATTACTTGGGGCTCCAATGTAATTAGCATGTTCTTCTAGGTCTTCATCGTTGTCTAAGCTGACATCCCAAGAGGGTGTAGAATTACTGTCCTCACTCTGCTTCTTTAATTCTTGCTAAGACTATATACGTCGCAACTTCTTGGCCCTCTCCTTCATTTTTGTCAAAACTGATGGTTTCTTGTGATGGTGGGAATGATCTTCTTCATAGTCAAGGAGGTTTCTTGGAAATATTTTCAAAATAATATATATTATATTTATTATTAATAATATTTTGTGGATTTATTTTTGAAAGTTATGAATTATTTTGGAAAGAGAGAAATTATAAAAGTTTATGAACTTTGGCTTATAGTTATAATTAAATAGGTCTATAATATAAATCGAAGTAGATGATTGTCTTAGTGGTGTCGAATGCTTGAATTGAACAACTAGAAAGAGGTTCAAAACCTCACGGACACATGGAGTGCATTTATTTTTATGCTTTATGTGGGTGGTGGGCTACACGGCCTGGGGTACTTGAACCTTGGGCAAGCCGGTTGGATGTTAGTGAAACAAAAATTCATAACTTTTCATTTACATCCTTTATATCAATAAATAGATTGGTGGAGAGTGAAGAATGTATCAAACTTTCCAATTTACAATATAAGAGATTCATTGTATTCACCAACTTTAACTAAAGAATAAAATAAACATAAACGTGTAAAGAATCTAACAGAATGAAAGAGAAACACGATGGCGGTTAAGGTTTTGCCACAGAGAGAGAGAGAGAGAGTGGTTGGGGGAGTGAAGAATTGAAGTTTGAAGTGAGATTATTTGTTTTTTAAACAAACCCAGGTACCGGGCTTTTAATACGGAACTTGGGTTTCATACTCAGATTCGGGCCTACTATGTCCAGTTTCCACAATGCGAGTTTCAGCCTGGGTTTGACCAAACTCGAGCCGAAAATCATAACCCGAATCCAGATAACCGGGTTCCAAACCGGGCCGAAAAAAAATTCGGCCTGGATGAACATTCTTACCAACATCCCAAAGCTAGTTGAAGATGTTGGCAACCACTTAGAACTTTCGCCTCCTGTGCATCTTAAACTTAGTTAGAACTATGGGAATTCATGCTTGCGTGATCAAGGCATGGAATTTCCAAAAAAGAGATGCTATTTATCAATGTTCTCTCGAGGATCCTGATGAAATTATCAAATATATGCTACGAACTTGGAATGATACAAAAAGGATGAATTCAATTACTTAAAGCAATACGTCGGAAAAAATGTTCTAAAGTGGGGCTGCTGGGAGCTGATTTAGGAAAATTTGTATTTTAAAAAAATAGTAATTGTTGGTTAAGAAATTTTGTAAGGAAAACTCTTTCAAATTAGAATTTCCTTTGGGAAACAATGATATGGTTACAAAGGAAAGTATAGTATGTTAAGTCCTAACTTTCCCTCCTAATATTTTTGTTTACGATTGCTTTGAGTGTTAAGGGCATAAGTCTGAAAAGTTTTGGGCATTTTTTATTTCGCTCATTAGAATAATTTTTTTTTTTACGAATCTTTCATTTTAGGCTTTTTTATGAAATTTTCAAATTATAATAATATTTTTATTAAAATGATATTTTTTTTTCTTTTATCCTCATTTATCAACGAGACTGCACACGCAATCCCACACTTAAAACTGCAAATAAAATTTCTATTATCAAATATATGCCACATTCGGCGAGTTCCGATTGAAGAAAGTTGCATCCGACTTCTTTGAATCCAAATTGACATTGCCAGCATACGTTGGCTCCCGCTCCGCCAATCTTGACTTAGGCTTGGAGAAAAATTTTTTTGAGGTTTTTGATCGTACCTTTGTCAATTTAACTTAGAAAAATATATTTTTTTTGGCCATACCCAACCAAGGTCTCCTCCTCTGGTGTTGTCGTTTCTTTTCTTTTTCTATTTTTGTTGGGAGAGGGACGGGGGCTTTGTGATCATCAGCATGTTCTCTTTGGCTGGTTACTGTAATTATGGAAGGCTGCAGAGTTATAATCAATTTGCAAATATGAAAGTAGCTACATATTCACGCATTGCTTGCTCATTCATCGACCCAGTTGCAAGTTTAAATTGGCCAACTAAGATGGTGTCAATTTTCCCAGAAGCAAATGAGGGATTTGGTGAATTCAAGAAGTTGAAGGCAAGAACAGCATATAATGTGACTGTTAGCCTAGTTCCTGGAAATTTCATTTTTGCTGTCAATCTTGGGATCCATGGCTGGAGGAGGAAGAAGTTTGAATTCATGTTACTCTTTAGAAGCACAATACCTTGGATGTTTTATGATTTAAGAAGAGAGATTTACATCATTTGTGTCATCAGATCAAACAATTACATTTGAAAGTATCATAAGCCTTGTCTATGTGTTTTATAGTTAGAACTCTCTCAATCTTTAGTCTTTTGGGTTTATTGGAGGAAAACCATTATCCTTGATCCACTCACCCCTTTTCAAGTGTAGAATCCATAGTAGAGAAGGAATAACTCTTGCAGCTCGGCTTCAATTTTTAAAAAAATGGAGGTCCAACCCGACCTGAATGGTTCGGGTTCGCTCAGTTCGAGTTGGTGTGTTCCTAGTAACGGGTCGGGTCGGGTTGGAACCTGACTTGATGTGGTCAAGTTGCGGGCCTTGATAAGGGCATAAGTTTGAAAATTCTTTGGCATTTTTTATTTCGGCCAATAGAATAAAGTTTTTTTTATGAGTCTTTGGTTTTGGGCTTTTTGTAACCTCTAAACTCTTTGTAAAAAATATTCATATGTTAAAAATATGGATTTATGATTTAAATTTTTTCTTTTAAGAAAATATATTCCAAATTATCTATCAGTTCTTTTAGTATTGGGAACAATGGGCTCATCTATCAATTGTGATAAGTTTGCAATTCACATCACCAAAACTTTATTACCCTGACATGCTTGAATATTTGAAGTATCTCATAATTTTGTGAATAGTAATAAAATAGTTTGAATTAAGATGTTTTATTGCATTTTAAAAAATGAGAGATAAAAAGTTAAATTAAAATATTATAAAGTTAAAAATTGTTTGAATATAATTTTTTAATATAATTCTTATTTTGACATTTGAAGAAGTTATATTATTTTTTATTTTTTGTTTTGAAATTTTTAAAAGTTATAATAACTAGGTAATAATTAAATAAAAAAGTTAAAAAATAAAATTAGAAAATATTTTGTGATTGGGTGATGTTCGAAAAGGAAATTATGAGAAATTTAAAGAATTTATTATCTTATCTCATCACCCAAACGTATAAGACCTAAGTCTCTTGGAAGGTTGAATAGAACAATGATCCTCTAGGTGTGGCATAGCGTAATGATTAGGTTCGGACTTGAAATATGCAAGTTTAAATTACCAAGATTTGGTGAGCCTCTAACCTAGTTTCTGCAAACACTGCCTAAATGAGAAATCTATAAAGATCTCAAGTAGAGTACTAACATGAGTTTTGGAAATGTATATTTATTAAAAGAAACTGTATACATCTACATCATGGTTCTTCTTCCCCTCTCCACCACCAAGTTATCTGTAAGCTTTATGTGTGCCATGGGTTGACTTGGTCCAAAGTATACATCCATGATCTAGTAGTTTACTCGTGGGATGAGGCAGCTGATTCAACCACTTTTAAGGATGGAAACGGTGCTAGACATGGAAGGATCAGAAGACTAGACAAATGATGACGGAGGTGACCATAAGAAATCGAATGTTTCGCTACTTGTGAATGTACCAAAAGAAGCACTGTCATATGGAATATTCGGCAAATCAGCATCGCCATTCAAAAACTGCATCACTTGCCTCATGCTAGGCCTAGCAACTGGATTTACATGTGAGCAAAGGAGTCCTATTTTCAAAACCAATACCATTTCCTCCACCACATAATTACCTTCCAATCTAGGATCACTAGCACGAAGGATATCTCCTTTGCTCCAGCACTCGAAGACCCAATCAACCAAAACTAATTCTTCAGGCATCCCCATTCGCTCTATTGGCTTCCTTCCACAAGCGACCTCTAGCATGAAAGCCCCAAAAGCATACACATCAGTGTAAGTGGTTGCCCTCCCCGTTCTAGTAAGCTCCGGAGCCAAATAACCGACAGTCCCAGCCACAAGCGTAGTTTGTGAATTTGTGTCATGGTCATATAATCTGGCAAGGCCAAAATCACCAAGCCTTCCATTCATTTCAGCATCTAATAGGACATTGCCTGCTTTTATATCTCTGTGTATAACAGTCTGTTCCCACCCTTCGTGGAGGTAAAGAAGGCCAGATGCTACTCCTCTGACGATTCGAAATCTTTGAAGCCAGTTAAGGTGTTTTCTTCCATTACTGTATAAGAATCTGTCAAGGCTTCCATGAGGCATATAATCATAGATCAAGAGGAGTTCTCCCCTGCGCCGGCAATAGCCCAAGAGCCGCACCAAGTTCCTATGCCTCAATCTTTCCATGCTAATGATCTCAGCCACAAATTCCTTAATTCCCTGTTGGGAATCATGGGAGACTCTTTTGACTGCAATTTGCTCGTTAGAAGGAAGTGTTCCTCTATAAACCTTTCCAAAACCTCCTTCTCCAATAATCTCTTTGGCTTTGAAACCTTTGGTTGCCTTGTAGAGACTCTTATAGCTGAACCTGTGAGTACCATACTCACTTTCCCAATCTTCACGTACTTCCTCGTATTTCTTCCTCCAAAAATAGTAAGCAGCTCCAGTTATCGTTATCAGTAGAATCACTGCTACTATGAGAAGAGCCCGGAAATGAATATTATCTTAAAGAAAGCGATATTACAACGCACCTTAAAACAAATTTTTCTCTCATTATTTTTTATTTTGTAGCCCCATCTGCACCAACATTCCAAAGCTTGGTGAAGATGTTAGCGACCACTTTGAACTTTCGCCTCTTGTGCATCTTAAACTTATTTATCAATGGGAATTGGCGCTTACGTGATCAAGGCATGGAATTTCCAAAACAGATGTTATTTATCAATGTTCTCTCGAGGAAATTTAAAAAACAATAATTGTTGGTTAAGAAATTTTGTAACTCTTTCGAATTAGAATTTCCTTTGGGAAACAATGATATGGTTATAAAGGAAAGTATAATATGTCAGTCCTAACTTTCCCTCCCTATATTTCCTTTTACCATTTCTTTGGATGTTAAGTGCATTAGTCTGAAAATTTTTGGGCATTTTTTATTTCGCTCATTAGAATAAATTTTTTTTTTTTCGACTGGGCTTTTTTTAACCTCGTATAAACTCTTTGTAAAAATTATTCATCCGTTAGAAATGAGGATTTATTATTTAAATTTTTTCTTTTAAGAAAAGATATTCCACATTATTTTTCAATTCTATTAGTATTCGGAACAATGGACTCATCTATCAATTGTGATAAGTTTGCAATTCACATCACCAAAACTTTATGACCTCGAGAGGCATGCTTTGATATTTGAAGTATTTCATAATTCTGTAAATAATAGTGAAATAATTTGAGTTAAGTTGTTTTATTTAATTTTGAAAAATGTGAGAAAAAATTAAATAAAAATATTATAGAGTTAAAAATTATTTGAATATTATTTTTTAATATAATTTTTATTTTGAAATTTGAAAAATTATTATTTATTATTTTTTAGTTTGAAATTCTTAAAAGTTGTAATGATTAGATAATGATTAGATGAGAATTTAAAAAATTCAAATTGAAAAATATTTTATATTTAAATGATATTTAAAAAGGAAATTATGAAAAGTTTTAATTATCCAAAAATATAAGACCCAAGTCTTTTCCATGGTTGAATGGAGCAATGATCCTCTAGGTGTTGCACGGTTTAATGAATAGGTTCGGACCAGAAATATGCAAGCGTAAAGCACTGAGATTTGGTGAGCCTGTAAACCTGGTTTTTGGAGACATGATAAATCTTCTCCAAGTCATCTCATATCATCTAATCATTATGATATTTTTAAATTCTCACATAAAAATAAAATAAATAATTCAATTTTTTTAAATTTTAAAAAATAATAATATTAAAAAAATATTTTAATAATATTTTATCTAATTTTTAATTTTCATCTCAACTCATCCTATTTCATCTAAGAAAACAAACAAGGGTAAATATTTTAACAGCATAGTTAAATCTTTAGTAATACAAAGATCTCAAGTAGAGCACTAACATCAGTTTTGTAAACGCATTTATTTATTATCGAAAGAAACTGTATACATATACATCATATTATTCACATGTTTTAATTACCCTATGCACCAAGTTATCTGTAAGCTTTGTGTGTGCCATGGGTTGACTTGGTCCAAAGTATACATCCATGATCTAGTAGTTTACTCGTGGGATGAGGTAGCTAATTCAACCACCTTTAAAGATGGAAACGGTGCAAGACATGGAAGGATCAGAAGACTGGACAAATGGTGACGGAGGTGACCATAAGAAATCGAATGTTTCACTACTTGTGAATGTACCAAAAGAAGCACTGTCATTTGGAATATTTGGCAAATCAGCATCGCCATTCAAAAACTGCATCACTCTCCTCATGCTAGGCCTAGCATCTAGATTTACATGTAAGTAGAGGAGTCCTAGTTTCAAAACCAATACCATTTCCTCCACAACCTAATTACCTTCCAATCTAGGATCACTAGCATGGAGGATAGCTCCTTTGCTCCAGCACTTAAAGACCCAATCAACCAAAACTAATTCTTCAGCCATCGCCATTCGCTCTATTGGCTTCCTTCCACAAGCGACCTCTAGCATGAAAGCCCCAAAAGCATACACATCAGTGTAAGTGGTTGCCCTCCCCGTTCTAGTAAGCTCTGGAGCCATATAACCGACAGTCCCAGCCACAAGGGTAGTTTGTGAATTTGTGTCATGGTCATATAATCTGGCAAGGCCAAAATCACCTAGCCTTCCATTCATTTCAGCATCTAATAGGATATTGCTTGCTTTTATATCTTTGTGTATAACAATTTGTTCCCACCCTTCATGGAGGTAAAGAAGGCCAGATGCTACTCCTTTGAGGATTTGAAATCTTTGAAGCCAGTTAAGGTGTCTTCTTCCATTGCTGTATAAGAACCTGTCAAGGCTTCCATGGGGCATATAATCATAGATCAAGAGGAGTTCTCCCCTGCGCCGGCAATAGCCCAAGAGCCGCACCAAGTTCCTATGTCTCAATCTTCCCATGCTAATGATCTCAGCCACAAATTCCTCCATCCCCTGTTGGGAATCATGGGAGACTCTCTTGACTGCAATTTGCTCATTAGAAGGAAGTGTTCCTCTATAAACCTTTCCAAAACCTCCTCCTCCAGTAATCTCTTTTGCTTTGAAACCTTTGGTTGCCTTGTAGAGACTCTTATAGCTGAACCTGTGAGTGCCATACTCACTTTCCCATTCTTCACGTACTTCTTCATATTTCTTCCTCCTAAAATAGTAAGCAGCTCCAATTATCGTTATCAGCAGAACCACTACTACTATAAGAAGAGCCCGGATCGCTACTATTCGTTTCTTGCGTGGGGGAAGTGTTGGGAGTCTCGAAATGTCGAGGCTTTGTGCTTGCCCACTTTTATTAAAACTCCATCCAAGAATGTAGTGGTCACTTGCAAGTGTACCTGTGGAAGCAGAGAAACCAACATACATAGATTCCAGCACGATCTCAGACAGATTGATCGGCCTTGACAAGAGTGGCCAGTTTGGTTTTGGGGTTCTAATTGGGGCCAGTGTTACATTCAACAACTTTTCTGCTTCGTCATAGTCTATCCAAAGTTGCATTGCATTCCCACTTATGAGCTCCAAGCTTATGTTCCTCCTTTCGTCATTGGAATAATATGTTTCAGGAGCTGATACAAGTGATCTTAGGTCATTCACATCAATTCCCACATGGTTTTTGTCAATATCTTCAAATTCAGGACTCTCAACAGTATCAAGCTCGATGGCCAATATGTGGTTGGACGTATGGCCATTATTTGAAAAATCGAAGAGTCCCAGGTATGCAGCTGCTGTAGCATCAAAGTTCCTCGAGGGACTAATGGTGAAGGGTATGCCATGTCCACCGAGTTCTGGTTCTTGAGGAACCATGGCAAACACAAAGTTTGTAGAAAATGAAAGAGACGAAATCGTGCTGAACTTTATAGGAAATTGGTAGAAAGCATAACCAACTTGATGGTTTGAAATATTGTTTAGCTGCAACAGACCATTACGGTGAATTTTTGCGCTTCCATCAAGAGATAGATTGGCTTGACTGAAGCCATTGTAGATGAATTGGCTTTCATCTTGAGCAAAGTACAAGGGAAAACTGGAAATATAGAGAATCGTTAGAAGATGAAGTGATCTAAGAACTGTAGCCATTGGGAAAAGTGGGAAGATGGTGCCTTTCTGTGACAGAGGTATTTCACTTGTTCAAATGTCTCAAACTCCTGAGAAATTAAATGAGTTTTTTTCTTTGCCAATGTGCCATGTTATAGTCAGCATCTATGTTCCCATTGGTAATTATTTTGATTTGAAGAGTAGTTTTGACAACTTCTCAATATGATTCCCCAAATGTCATTTCGATTATCCTAATATGTACTCTTTACATTTATCTACACACATGCTCATGACTTTGGATGTCCTGGTTTATTTATTCTGGGTTTCCACGAGCCGCCTTGACTTTCATTTATCTACACAAAGAACCCCACTAGATGAATGTACGCTTGATTAAGCGGTTGAGATAGAGATGATTTGTTTTCAAACGGGCTTTTCTTCTTTATGAATAGTCCTCTGGATATGCCAGCAAAAATATCTGAGTTTCCATTCCCATAGTCACGAGTGACGTCCAGGCCAACTGCCCTCCAAAGAGTATAGAGATTAGAGGAGATCTGCGATTAGCAAAGCCATTGCTTTCTATGGCAAAAACAGAACAGTCTCAACTTTTTGGTCATATCATTTTGGTCAATAACTTTAAAAGTTGTGCATGACCTTTGCTGAATCCCAAGAAACTCCAAGCAAGTGGTAATACCATTTGTAGTTTTAGCATGCCTGAAGGTCAATGGCAGAGAAAATTTGCCTTTTTATTTATGAAGAAATAAACTCACGCTCAATGGATGTACTTTCTATTATATTCTTTTAAGCGTTTTAATGAGTGCTATTTTTTAGGGGTCTTTTTATTTCTTAAGGGCTTTGGGTGGCATAAGAGGTTTTTATCTATATGATTAGTTTACAAGGTCTAGAATGGGGCAAGCTGCCACAACACTCAACTATCTAAGCCCATGAAGGATTGCTGGTGCCACTTGTTTTTTGATTTGACTTATCCACCCTGAACGTTACAGCTATAAAGATAATTTATAAAAATAAATTTACGTATTTATATGACTTTATATAATATGTTAGTTTACTTTATAATAAAAATAATTTTATTTTTATAATTTAATATATCATATCAAATCACGTCAGTTTGTAAATTTACTTTTATATATAGGATCTTGTTAGGGTTGAAACCTTTATCTTCTAATGATACATGTATCTTAGAAATCTCTTGATTTCACTTTTAAAAATATAAATTCAATAACAGGAAAGGTTCACATGTCATTGCATTGATTTCGACATTTTTGAATTTATATATCTGTAGAAACAGTTTATTGGTAAACATATACAACTTTTTCAAACATTACTGAAAATGATTTATGCAAACTACTTATTGATTCCTAAAATTACTACACAGAAAATTTTGTTTCTGTATTAACAGTTGCATTTCTCTCTCAATTGGCTTGGAGTATTCTTCCACCATTTTCTTCTTCCCCAACTGCAATAGAGAAGAAAGACTCATGAGATATGGATTATTTTGCCATAAAGAAAAGAGGGCTACATCCATAAAGAGAGGTCGTAAAAGTAAAAATTCATTATAAACTAATGTGACTTAATGTGATATGTTTGATTTGAAGTTTTTTTTTTCTATAAAGTTGATTTGACATATCACATCAATTTATATAAGTTGTGGATTTATTTTTATGAGGTCTCTTTCTAAATGAATCATTTTTCAGAAGAAAAATCACACCATTTACATGATGGAGTCCATAACAGGATCATATCCTCCTACAAAGCACATATATCCATTGCACCAAGTTACTCCTTACCACCAAATATTGTATGGATCTAGCATTGTATGAGTAAGGGGTTTTTTTCCCCTATCGGCCCACAAGGCAAGCCCACGAGGGGCCACTAGGAAATAAGTTAGAAAGCCGGGCTAAGACTAATGACCCTCCTCTAAAATGAGTCAGTGGGCTTTTGCAAAATACTCGGACCATGAGAGAAACTCATCCATGAAGTAACCCACGCGTTGGGAAAATAGATAGTAGGGGCCAATGAGACTCGCCGCCTTGACACCTCCTTGATGACACCTTGCCCCAATGAACTTGCACAGGCAGGTGGACGAAAAGTATGTAGAACCCTTGATCTCCTTACAGTAGGCATGAAAGGATTATATTTATTATTAATAATATTTTGAGGATTTATTTTAAAAGTTATGAATTATTTTGAAAAGAGAGAAATTATGAAAAGTTTATGAGCTATGGCTTATAGTTATATTAAAATAGGTCTATACCATAACTCAAAGTAGATGATTGTCTTAGTGGTGTAGAATGCTTGAATTGAACAATTGAGAAAAAGTTCAAAACCCCATGGATGCATAGAGTGTATTTTTATGCTTTATACGGGTGGGCTACACTGCTGGGGTTGCGACTTGGGACTTGAACCTTGGGCAAGCCGGTTGGATGTTAGTGAAACAAAAAGTCATAACTTTTCATTTACATCATTGGTTATCTATAAATAGATTGGTGGGGAGTGAAGAATGAAAGAGAGACATGACGGCAGCTAGGGTTTCATGGCTAGGGTTTCGCGTGAGAGAGAGAGAGAGAGTTGTTGGGGGAGTGAAGAATTGAAATCTAAAGTGAGATTGTTTTCTTTTTTATACAACCCAAGGTACCGGGCTTTTAATATAGAACCCGAGTTTCGTATATGGATCTGGGCCTATTATGTTCGGTTTTTGCAATGCGGGTTTCGGCCTGAAAACCATAACCCAAACCCGGATAACTAGGTTCTGGACCAGGCCGAAAAAAAATTCTGCTCGGATGAACTTACCAACATCCCAAAGCTAGGTGAAGATGTTGGCAACCACTTAGAACTTTTGCCTCCTGTGCATCTTAAACTTAGTTAGAACTAATGGGAATTCATGCTTACGTGATCAAGGCATGGAATTTCCAAAACAGAGATGCTATTTATCAATGTTCTCTCGAGGATCCTGATGAAATTATCAAATATATGCTACGAACTTGGAATGATACAAAAAGAATGAATTCAATTAGTTAAAGCAATACCTCGGAAAAAATGTTCTGAAGTGAGGCTGCTGGGAGCTGATTTAGGAAATTTTGTAATTTAAAAAAATAGTAAATGTTGGTTAAGAAATTTTGTAAGAAAAACTCTTTCACATTAGAATATCCTTTGGGAAACAATGATATGGTTACGAGCAATGTTACATACAGTCTCTAAATGGAGACTGCAATACAAGTCTAGATAATTTTATTTTTAAAAATTTTTAAAATTATAAAAATATCCATCTTAAAATGATATTTTTTCTCATTTAATAAAAGGTTTGTACATACAATCTCTAAATGAAGACTGCAAATAGAATTTCTCAATAGGTATAAAGAAAAGTATAATATGTTAGTCCTAACTTTCCCTCCCTATATTTTTGTTTACCATTTCTTTGAGTGTTAAGGGCATAAGTCTGAAAATTTTTGGGCATTTTTTTTTATTTCGCTCATTAGAATAAAATTTTTTTTACAAGACTTTGGTTTTGGGCTTTTTTATGAAATTTTAAAATTACAGTAATATTTTTTTTAAAATGATGTTATTTTACTCTATTCAACAATGAGACTGGACATGCAGTCCCTCATTCAGGATTACAAATAAAATTTCTCTTCAAATTCCGATTGAAGAAAGTTGCATTCGCCTTTCTCGAATCCAAATTGGCATTGCCAGCATACGCTGGCTCCCGCTCTGCCAATCTTGACTTGGGCTTGGACAAAAATTTTGTTGAGGTTTTTGATCGTACCTTTGTCAATTTAACTTAGAAAAATATTTTTTTTTTGCCGTACCAAACCAAGGTCTCCTCCTCTGGTGTTGTCGTTGCTTTTCTTTTTCTATTTTTGTTGGGAGAGGGACGGGGGCTTTGTGATCATCAGCATGTTCTCTTTGGCTGGCTACTGTAATTATGGAAGGCTGCAGAGTTATAATCAATTTGCAAATATGAAAGTAGCTACGGATTCACGCATTACTTGCTCATTTATCGGCCCATTTGCAAGTTTAAATTGGCCAACTAAGATAATGACAATTTTCCCAGAAGCAAACAAGGGATTTGGTGAATTCAAGAAGTTGAAGGCAAGAACAGCATATAATGTGACTGTTAGCCTAGTTCCTAGAAATTTCATTTTTGCTGTCAATCTTGGGATCCATGGCTGGAGGATGAAGAAGTTTGAATTCATGTTACTCTGTTGAAGCACAATACGTTGGATGTTTTATGATTTAAGAAGAGATATTTACATCATTTGTGTCATCAGATCAGACAATTACATTTCAAAGTATGATATGCCTTGTCAATATGTTTTATAGTTAGAACTCTCTCGATCTTTAGTCTTTTGGGTTTATTGGAGTAAAACCATTATCCTTGATCTACTCACCCCTTTTCGAGTGTACAATCCACGGTAGAGAAGGAATCACTCTTGCAGCTTGACTTCAGTTTTTTAAAAAAGGAAGGTCCGACCTGATCTGAATGGTTTGGGTTGGCGTGTTCCTAGTAAACGGTCTAGTCAGGTTGGGTTGGGTCCAAACCTGACTTGATGTGGTCGAGTTGCATGCCTAAGGGCATAAGTCTAAAAATTCTTGGGCATTTTTTATTTCATTCATTAGAATAAAGGTTTTTTTTACGAGTCTTTGGTTTTGGGCTTTTTTGTAACCTCTTAACTCTTTGTAAAAAATTTTCATCCATTAAAATTTAAAAATGTGGATTTTATTTAAATTTTTTCATTTAAGAAAATATATTCCAGATTATCTATCAGTTCTATTAGTATTGGGAACAATGGACTCATCTATCAATTGTGATAAGTTTGCAATTCACATCACCAAAACTTTATGTCCCTGACATGCTTGAATATTTGAAGTATGTCAGAATTTTGTGAATAGTAGTAAATAGTTTCAATTAAAATGTTTTATTGAATTTTGAAAAATGAGAAAAAAAAATTGACTTAAAATATTATAAAGTTAAAATTTTTTTAAATATAATTTTTGTTTTAACATTTGAAAAAGTTGTATTGTTTTTTATTTTTTATTTTGAAATTTTTAAAAGTTATAATGATTAGGTAATGATTAAATTAAAAAATTAAAAAATATTTTATATTTAAATGATGTTCAAAAAAAAAAATTATAAAAAATTTTAAGAATTTATCATGTTTATCTCGTCTCATCACCTTAACATATAAGAACTAAGTCTCCTGGATGGTTGAATAGAACAATGATCCTCTAGCTGTGGCATAGTGTAATGATTAGATTCGGACTTGAAATGTAACATCTCGTATTTTAGTATATTTTTTTAATTGAAAGATTAGTTGTTATTAATTTAAAAATTTATTCTCTTATTTTAAAATTGGTTGGATTTTTAGTGGGTTTATTTTTATGATTTTAATTTTGTAAAAATTATTCTGAAGTGCTTTCTTATAATTGATTATTGTAATACATTTAAATTGTTTTTCATATTAAATTAACTTATTGTTGGGTTTAATTATTTATTTTCATTTTAATCATTACGTTTGAATTATTTTATTTCACTTACTGTTTTAAAATCGTTTCCGTTGGATCTTTTTTTGTGACCCAAGATGTGAGGATTGGACCTAATTTCTTTCCCTACATTTTCTCTTTTCTTTATCTTTTTTTTTTCCTTCCCTTCTTTTTCTTTTTTTTTTCTCCTCCCCTGCTTCCCGCGCGCCGCAACCCCCCTCCCTCTCTCCGTCCATTTCTCTTCTCCCCCAGCCCGCTGCCGTGTGCCGACGGTGACCAACACCTCCCCTCCTTCTCACCTCCCCTTCAACCGGCGACCACCTCCCTGTAATTTCAGCCCTCCTCGCGCCGCCGTTAGCCCCCACACACCACACCCAGCTGCAACATTCCTTGCGCCACTGCGCCGCCGTCGCACCACCTCTGACCACCATCTTCTCCTCACATCATCCTCGACCTCCTAAGAACCCAATGGACCCAACCCCACCTCCGATCTGTCACCGGTGAAGCCCCACCATCAATATTTTCATTTTGGGTATTTTTGCACTTCAACCACCCTTTGCGCTGCCACCCACGGCGAACCACCACCACCACTAGCTTCACCGACATCCCTAGGCCCTACCCTATCAATCTCGGGTCTTCGTTTGCACCCGTTTAAAAGTGGGTCTTTGAGACCCACGCCACAGTGCATTTGGCACTGTTTTGTTGCTGCGTTGTCGCTTCGTACAGCTCCGTGATCTTTTAAAAATTATATTATGGCATTGTAAGTATTTTCCAAAGAACTCTTGTGATTTAAATGTATTTCTACGCTAATTCTTTTTTACTGTGAATTTATTGGTTGTGCCGGACTGAGTCCAAGGAGTAAGGGGGTTGGTTGGATTGGATGATGGAGTTGTTGGTGTGAGATTGGTTTATGCTATGAAATTTGTTGGCTGTTTCGGGTTTAAATACTGATATTTTGAGTTTGACATTGGTCATGGTGAATATTGGTGATTTTTTAGGAAGTGATGATATATTTTGGGATTATGAGGGTTTTAAGTTTTGAGATATTAAAATAGGTTATTTTAGAAGTTTAGGCTTAAATATCGAAATCCGTAATTGATTGAAAACTTACGGACATTATGTGATTATTTTTATAGGTGTCGATTTATTTTCGACTCGACATTTTTTAGGAAAATTCTGAAAAGCTAAGTTCTCCAGGTAAGCGGGGCTCCTATGCTAGATTTTATACAAGTTAATAGGGTTGAGGTTGATTTTATGAAAACTTGCATATTTTGTGATATGATGGGAACTTGTGAAAATAAATATCAACTTCGGTCACTTATCTGCATTATTCATGAAATCTGTGTGAAAAAGGAAAAATATGTTCGGACATGCATTGTGTAGACATGAGCTAAATTCTGTCATGTGGTTTCTGAAATCTGAAAAAAGAGCAATATTGTGAATATGAAAAGTTGTGCATTTATTTAGAAAGATGTTCTGGCTTTTGTGTTCAGTGTGTGTAAACTTCCTGATTCTGTTTTGGTACTCTGTATTATTTTGATATAACATCTGAAAACCTTTGGCATGGTGTACTGGTTTTCGTATCTGACTCTGTCTCTGCTTTGCTCTGCTCTGCTCTGTTATGCTCTGCTCTGTTTGGGTTGATACCAACTTCTCTGTCTCTGAGTGCACCCACTTTGGAAACAAAGTGGTTTTATTGTGGTCTTTCCTGTGTGTACACTCGGGGCTCCGAGAAGAATAAAGGAAAGATTTCACCTCTGTCTCTGCCTGGTTTGGCCACCGGGGTTAGCACAACCCTACCACGGGGGTGAAACATGGTCTCTGCTCTGTTTGATGCTCTGTTTTGATCTGATGATGATACTCAATTTATGTTATGCCAAAGTATTATGGGTTTTACGTGTCTTAAAACCATTGCTTTGTTACTTTTGAAAATATGTTCTGCTCTGCATGTTAACTCTGGAAAATGTTTTGTTCTGCATGCTATACTTTGTAAATGCTCATGTTTACACGCTAGTATATGTCCTCTGCTTACTGAGTTGTTGTTAACTCATCCCCTATCTTTATAATATTTTTCAGATGATGTGGAGAGTCTAACTGAGGACTTGGATTAGATTGGTAAGAATGATTAAGCTGGGAGAAGATGTTAGAAGAAGGAATTCCGATGTCCTTTAGTTTTAATGTCTTTTAGATTTAATTATATCTTGGGCTTGGGTTTTAGTAAGACTTATGAAAGTATTAGTTTGGTTTGTTATGATTATCAGGAGATTTTGGACTACTTAGTTTATTTTGCTGCAGTAATGACTTTGTAGAGTTTTCAATGTGGTTATTCAGAGTACATGAAGTTGAGTTTTGCTAATAAAGTTTTGGAATTTTATGTTAGTTATGTTGGAAAACATGTTCTTAAGTGACAGGTAGTAATTCTCCGGACCAATCGAGTTTGGGGCGTTATATGAAATATGAACGTTTAAATTACCAAGATTTGGTGAGCCTCTGACCTGGTTTCTGCAGACACTGCATAAACGACAAATGTATAATGATCTCAAGTAGAGTAATAGCATGAGTTTTGGAAACGTATATTTATTAAAAGAAACAATATACATCTACATCATATTCTTCTTCCCCTCTCCACCGCCAAGTTATCTGTAAGCTTTATGTGTGCCATGGGTTGACTTGGTCCAAAGTATAGATCCATGATCAGTAGTTTACTCATGGGATGAGGCAGCTAAATTCAACGACCACTTTTAAGGATGGAAACTGTGCTAGACATGGAAGGATTAGAAGACTGGACAAATGATGACGGTATGAATGTACCAAAAGAAGCACTGTCATATGGAATATTGGGCAAATCAGCATCGCCATTCAAAAACTGCATCACTCGCCTCATGCTAGGCCTAGCAGCTGGATTTACATGTGAGCAGAGGAGTCCTATTTTCAAAACCAATACCATTTCCTCCACCACATAATTACCTCCCAATCTAGGATCACTAGCACGGAGAATATCTCCTTTGCTCCAACACTTAAAGACCCAATCAACCAAAACTAATTCTTCAGGCATCCCCATTCGCTCTATTGGCCTCCTTCCACAAGCGACCTCTAGCATGAAAGCCCCAAAAGCATACACATCAGTATAAGTGGTTGCCCTCCCCGTTCTAGTAAGCTCCGGAGCCAAATAACCGACAGTCCCAGCCACAAGCGTAGTTTGTGAATTTGTGTCATGGTCATATAATCTGGCAAGGCCAAAATCACCTAGCCTTCCATTCATTTCAGCATCTAATAGGACATTGCCTGCTTTTATATCTCTGTGTATAACAGTCTGTTCCCACCCTTCATGGAGGTAAAGAAGGCCAGATGCTACTCCTCTGAGGATTTGAAATCTTTGAAACCAGTTAAGGTGTCTTCTTCCATTGCTATATAAGAACATGTCAAGGCTTCCATGGGGCATATAATCATAGATCAAGAGGAGTTCTCCCCTACGTCGGCAATAGCCCAAAAGCCTCACCAAGTTCCTGTGTCTCAATCTTCCCATGCTAATGATCTCAGCCACAAATTCCTTCATCCCCTGTTGGGAATCATGAGAGACTCTCTTGACTGCAATTTGCTCATTAGAAGGAAGTGTTCCTCTATAAACCTTTCCAAAACCTCCTTCTCCAATAATCTCTTTGGCTTTGAAACCTTTGGTTGCCTTGTAGAGACTCTTATAGCTGAACCTGTGAGTACCATACTCACTTTCCCAATCTTCACGTACTTCTTCGTATTTCTTCCTCATAAAATAGTAAGCAGCTCCAGTTATCGTTATCAGCAGAACCACTACTACTATGAGAAGAGTTCGGATCTCTACTATTCGTTTCTCTTTTCGTTTCTTGCGTGGGGGAAGTGTAGGGAGTCTCGAAATGTCGAGGCTTTGTGCTTGCCCACTTTTATTAAAGCTCCATCCAAGAATGTATTGGTCACTTGCAACTGCACCTGTGGAAGCAGAGAAACCAACATACATAGATTCCAACACGATCCTAGACAGATTGATCGGCATTGACAAGAGAGGCCAATCTGGTTTTGGGGTTCTAATTGGGGCCAATGTAACATTCAGCAACTTTTCTACTTTGTCATAGTCTATCCAAAGTTGCATTGGATTCCCACTTAGGAGCTCCAAGCTTATATTCCTCCTTTCTTCATTGGAATAATATGCTGCAGGAGCTGACTCAAGTGATCTTAGGTCATTCACATCAATTCCCACATGGTTTTCAATATCTTCAAAGTCAGGACTCTTAACAGGATCGAGCTCGATGGCCAATATGTGGTTGGAAGTAAGGCCGTTATTTGAGAAATTGAAGAGTCCCAGGTATTGAGTTGCCATACCATTAAGGCTCCTCGAGGGACTGATGGCGAAGGCTATGCCATGTCCACCGAGTTCTGAGTCTTGAGGAACCATGGCAAACACAAAGTTTGTAGAAAATGAAAGAGACGAAATCGTGCTGAACTTTATAGGAAGTTGGTAAAAAGCATGACCAACCTTCTGGTTTGAAATGTTGGTTAGCTGCAACAGACCATTAGGGAGAATTTCTGCGATTCCATCAAGATACAGATTGGCTTGACTGAAGCCATTGTAGATGAATTGGCTTTCATCTTGAGCGAAGTTCAGAGAAATGCTAGAAATATAGAGAATCATCATCAAAAGATAAAGTGATCTAAGAACTGTAGCCATTGGAAAAAAGTGGGACGATGGTTCCTTTCTGTGATACAGGGATTTCAATTGTTGAAATGTCTCAAACTCCTAAGAAATTAAATGAGTTTTTATTCTATGACAATGTGCCATGGTATAGTCAGCATGTGTTCCAACTTTCCACTGGCAACCAATAAATTATTTTGATTTGAAGAGTTGTTTTGACAACTTCTCAATTTGATACCCCAAATGCCATTTCGATCATCCTAATATTTTCCTCAATACCATGAAGGATTGATTCTTGGTCAACAACGGGGATCGTATTAGTTTGAAAAATAGCCCTCTGGATATGCCAATAAAAATATCCGAGTTGCCATTTTTAACGGGGAAACGACCAATTACCAGCCAAAACTTGAACATAGGAATTCGTCATGAGTGATGTCCAGACCCAACTACCCTCCAAAGAGTATAGAGATTAGAGGATCAACTAGAATCTGCGATTAGTAAAACAATACTTTAAACTACTCACCAAATAAAATAAAAGGAAACAATATTTTAAACTCTCGCATTTTATGGTTCATTTTTTCTCTTTTCACAATACAACTAGCAGACTAATGATTATTCCATTTCTTTCTTGCCTTAGATTAATGGCAAAAACAGAACAGTTTTCCGCTCCTTATGCTTTTTTTTTTTTAGATTAGTTACTATACCATTTCAATTATACTGCTCACTTTGTCCCGTTGATGTGACACCATCATGTGATATATGGAAACAGAAAAAGAGAAAAATTGAAATATCAAGTTCCCTCTATCCCTTTTATGTTTGCAATTTTAATTTTTTTAATAAAATACTTAACATGAGTGGTATAACTGGAATGGCATAGTAACGATATATATATATATATATATATTTTATAATTAGGTACTTGCATTCTTCTAATCGCTTTCTTTGGAGTTTGGAAGATCATTCGTATGCATGCAAAAGCTGTCATATGAATGCTCAAACAAGACATTAAGATAACGGCAATTGAGCAATACATCAAACTGCACTGCACTTCACTTCGGCGAAGTCTTGAAGTCAGAGTTTTCGAACTGGGGTCTAGTCCTCATTGTGAACTGGGTTCCAGTCGTTTTTAAAGGGAAGATTTGGATGTTTTGTCTTGATGCAAAAAGGCTTTTGCGACTCTGGTCAACAAAGTTTTTGCGAAATTGTTTGATTTCAAATGTTTTATGATATTTTGAGAATAAATAAAGAAAATATTGAATAAAAATATTATAAAATTAAAATATTTTTTGATCCAACTTGCTTCTGCCTTCTTTCATTCTGATGGTGACATTGAAAAAATCTACTCCAAACTTGGTCATAATTCTTCACCTAATTGACATAAATAATTATTTCAAAAAAAAAAAATTGACATAATACCATATGTAGTTGGTAAAATTGACATAAAAAATTGGTCATATGACCTTTGCTGAATCCCAAGAACCTCCAAGCAAGTGGTAATACCATGTGCAGTTGAAGGTCAATGGCAGAGAAAAAAAAGCAGTCTTTTTCTCATGATAGAACATTCATATGGAGCTTCTAAGGGCTTACTGCTCGTGATCTTTAGATGGAAACAATCAAACAAATACTGCTCATGATCTAAGGGCTTGTTTATCTCTTTTTTTTTTCAAACATCACTTAAGTAAAAATACTTTTCAATTTTTAATTTTTAATTTTTTTATCTAATAATTACTTAATCATTACAACTTTTTCAAGTCTCAAAATAAAAATTATATTAAAAAATTATATTCTAACAATATTATAATTTTATAATAATTTTATTCAATTTTTTCATTTCATTTTTCAAAATTCCATAAAACATCATAACTAAATCATTTCATTATTATTTACAAATTAATTTATATTATTTACATATATCTCATTTCATCTCATTCTTCAAGCATTTCAAATCTTTACAAAATTGTTTAAAAATCCCTCACATCTCATTCTCTATTTTAAAGACAAAGTTTATAATTGTTACAGTTGCCCTACATTTGGGGAGCAACAATAGTAACCCCAAATATATTTTGGATGTTTCTTTATTCAGTTTTTAGTCCATAATTTTTTTTTTCTTTTGAATTTACCAAATGAAATTTATAATCTCTAGTAACATGCTAACTTCTGCAACACCTACACGTCACCGTGATGATTATTTCGACGGCTTCTCTCTGGCTTTTTTTTTTTTTTTTTTAATATATATACTTTTAAGAAAAACACTCATGGCCTCATCTTTTGATTTATTACTTCAAGGAAAAGAAATACCAGTTGAATTATAATTCAACGGATTTTAGTCTAGATTTTTGAAGTCCCTTTTATGTTTTATTTATTTATTTTTTGTTTTGTCATTACCAATTGATTATTTTTTAAGGTGCAAAATTTTCATCTTTAATTCGGCTTCTGCTTACTCTCAAAGATCAGAAATGTACTCATCAAAAGCTTACCTGGATGAGATTTAACTCTTAGGGCAGGTTTGGAGGATAAGATGAAAATTTTATGTTTTATTTTAGTATTTAAAATATTATGTTTTGGTATTATTATTGTATTGGGATTTGAAAAAATTGAATTGAGATTTGAAAAAGTTGAATTATTTATTATATTTTGTATGGGGATTTGAAAAAAGTGTAATGATGAGATGAGATGAGATGAAAATTTTATGTCTCATCCCACCCACCAAACTTGCCCTTATACTTTTGCATGAGCGATCATCCTCCAATAATTTAAAAATTTGACATATCACACTATTATTTTATTTTAATTTCACTGTTATGATGTGGAATTATTATTGGAAACTGCCATGTAATTTATAACATTCATCTAAAGCCTCGTTTGGAACGTGGATTAAATTGAGATCAATTCAATTTAATCTAATTTTAAGTCGAATCTAACATTTAAATATTCAATTATCAAATTATTAAATTTATCTTAACTTAAAATCTATTTATACATAAAATCCACAACTTTTTTCAACTCAACACATCGTTACACGCGGGACCAATAACATTTTTCAACATTCTATAAATATATCTAAACTCATCTTTAGTGGATCCCACAAAACTCACTCCCTACTATTTGTAAAGAATTCAACTCATTTTAACATCTAAACGGAACCTAAATAGTATTATATGTGACTTCTTGTTATATAAGCTGTTCCTATCCGGTTTTCAGCACGTAAAGTGTCATTTTGGTCGCATCCAAGTAGGGAAGCCACCTTTGTCCTACAGACAATCCTACTTATTATTTAAAAAAAAAAAAAAAGAAAAAATGAACTTTCCTATGTGTAATTTAAGATGCAATATATACAATGAAATCTTCTACATCATAACATTCAGACTCCTTATTTAAACTTAGAACAAAGGCCACGGTAGGCTTACTTTGTCAGAGTCACAAAAAAATAAACTCCAATGCTGAATTGAAGAGGGCTGAACAGTGAGATTGAGGCATGAGATACTGTAAGAAAAAAACTTAAAAATTTAAATTTTATATGTTTTTTTCAATCTGATATGTGAGCTGTTCTACCGATGATTTGTAAACATAAAATTTTCTTTTATTTATGAAGAAATAAACTCGCACTCAATTGATGTACTTCTTATTATATTCTTTTGAGAAATGATATTTGTAGTCGTGGGTGTATAAGTGCTATACAGTTATTTTAAAAAAAATAAATAAATATAGGACTCACGTGAAAAGAAATTAATTTTTTATAAATAAATTTTACTATTTTTTAAAATAACTGTATAATATTTATATATTTCACAATTATATATAATATTATTCTATTGTTTTAAGGGCTTTTATGAGTGCTAATTTTTAGGGGTCTTTTTATTTCTTAAGGGCTTTGGGTGGCATAAGAGGCTTTTATCTATATAATTGGTTTACAAGGTCTAGAATGGGCCTCACCGCCACAACACTCAACTATCTAAGCCCATGAAGAATTGCTGGTGCCACTCGTTTGTTTGATTTAACTGCTCCCCTGCCACAACTACAAAGAAGATTCATAAAAATAAATTTACCTTACTCTTATATGATATATTAGATTTATTTTATAACAAAAATATTTTTATTTTTACAATTTAATATACCACATCAAATCACACTAATTTAACATACCACTCGTTACTGTTGAAACATTTCTTTCTAATGATACTTGTATCTTGGAAATCTCTTGACTTTACTTTTAAAAATATACATTCAACTTGACTTTACTTTATAACAGGAAAGGTCCACATGTCGTTGCATTGATTTCGACATTTTTGAATTTACAGAGCTGCAGAAACAGTCTCTTGGTAAACATATACTACTTTTTCAAACATTACTGGAAATGATTTATACAAATTAACTACTTATTGATTCCAAAAATTACTACACAGAAAAATTTGTTTCTGTATCAACAGTTGCATTTCTCCCTCAATTGGCTTGGAGTATTCTTCCTCCATTTTCTTCTTCCCCAACTTTAACAGAGAACAAAAATACTAATGAGATATGGATTATTTTGCCATAAAGAAAAGAGGACTACATTCATGAAGAGAGGTCGTAAAAGTGAATTCGTTATGAACTAATTTGATTTAATGTGATATGTTTGATTGTAAAATTCTTTTTCTTATAAAGTATATATGACATATCACATCAATCTATATTAGTTCGTAGATTTATTTTTATGAGGTCCCTTTCTGAATGAAATATTTCTCAGAAGAAAAATCACACCATTTACATGATGAAGTCCATAACAAGATCAGATCCTCCTACAAAGCACATATATCCATTGCACCAAGTTACTCCTTACCAAATAATTTCTTATTTCAAAATGTTAAAGTTATAAGAAGAAATTAAATTTAAACATATAATTTATATTCCAACATTAACGACAAATAGTGAATAATTTTTGTTTAGAAAATATTACCAACTTCCTGTAAACTGGTGGAAGTAGTGTTGGTGAGCTTTTAGCCGAGTTCGCATGGGTGGAAATTGACATGTGTAATGTTGACTTTTTGGCAGAACTTGCAATTGTGGGTGACTCCTCGTTCCAGAGCAAAGAAGTTATAGCCTCTCTTCCTTCTCCACCACACCTATATCCCCATGAGTGGTACTTTTCCTTGGACTCACTGCATTAGATGTCACTTGGGAATTAAGGGCTCTCTCGTCTTCTTTAGGCTCAAGTTTATGCTTCAAATACTCCTTCACTGAAACACCCTTATCCCATATTTGATGATCACCAGTACTCTTGATAGCATTATTTTCGCTTTGTGCAACAACCGATGCTGACCGAACTCATGGAGATGCTGCTTCTGAAAAGATTTGGGGTGCTGCTAGGGTTGTAACATTGATGCCTTGAAGTTTTGAAGCAATAGCATGGGTTGCATCTGATACTGCAGCATATGTTGGTGCCAATGTCTTTGTCACAGTTTCAGTTATTGTCTTGTTTGGAATGCTGCTAGGGTTCTCCTTAGTTGCTTCATCACCACGATTGATACTATTTGCCAGAACATGCTTCTCAAAAACCACGTGAAATGATCTGGGATGATGCCTAGTTGTTTCTTTGTACTCGTCAAGAGCAAGCTCCGACTCGTACACTAAAAATAAAACAACTCAGTGAAAAGTAAACATTGGAAGCAAACGTGGCTTAATATAATATTTTAGATATATTTTACAGTAAACAAAAAGTTTTACAATTTAATGCAATAAATGTCCATGTCAGTTTGTGAACTTTAGTTTTATAAAATCATGAATCAAACATTTCTTGAAAAGAAAATGTGAGAGCGGATGATCTATATATATATATATATATCAGAAAAGGGTGTGATTCCATTCCTTGGGGTCCAAGGTATTTAGCATTTTCTTCTAGGTCTTCATCCTCACTCTGCTTCTTTAATTCCTGCTAAGACTATATATGTCGCAACTTCTTGGCCCTCTCCTTCATTTTTGTCAGAACTGGTGGTTTCTTGTGATGGTGGGAATGATTTTTTTCATAGTCAAGGAGGTTCCCATATTGGAAATATTTTCAAAATAATATATATTATATTTATTATTTATAATATTTTAAAAATTTATTTTTAGAAGTTATGAATTATTTAAAAAAAAGAAAAATTATGAAAAGTTTATAAGCTATGGCTTATAGTAATTAAAAAAAAAATGGGTCTATGCTATAACTCAAAAGTAAATGATTGTTGTAGTGGTGTAGAATGCTTGATTTGAACAAGTGGGAAGAGCCCAAGAGGTTCAAAACCTATGGACGCATAGAGTGTATTTTTATGCTTTATGCAGCAGTGTAGCCCAGCCGGGCATGGGGCGTGTGTCCCAGGTTGGGACTCCCAGCCCGCCCAAGGTGCATGGCACATAAGAACTGCCGTTGGAAAATAAAATGCAAAAGTCAAACTGCTTGCGACTCAAACTTTGGCAACCCGGTTGGAGGGAAAGAAAGGTGGCCATTGGACCAAGTCATCTGTCAATTGGGAAATAAATGCGGAATATGTACCTATTCGAAACAGGCCGCCCGGGAGCTGGGAGCTACCGCAGGGCATAATTGGTTTTTTCTTTTTTATATGTATTTTTTTACATTTTTAAATATTTTTACAAAAATAAAAAAATTACAATATTATTAAAAAATATTTCCTTAATCATTAAGTAAAATGAAAAATAAAATAAAAACTTCCAACGGTAACACCGAGCTGTAAGAACCAGTGGTGAAAGTATAAATTTTTATTTTTATTTTTAGGGCAGCACTACAGCCACCGTTGGTTCCAGCTAGTTATTTTGATATGTCTTTTTTTACATGTATTTTTTTTAGCACTTTTAAATATATTTTTTTTAAAAAAATTTACATCATTAAAAAAAAAAATTCTTTATCACGAAGTAAAAAACAAAAAATACAAAAAAAATGCCAGCGGTAGCTCCCAACGGGAGCAGGAGGACTAGCATTATCCTTCGAAATAGATGTTAGTGAAACAAAAAATCATAACTTTTCATTCACATCCGTTATCTATAAATAGACTCATTGGCCTATAAATTTAACATGGACATAAGGCAATTTCGAAAATTCTCTCTCTACCAAAAGTTTTCATTTCTTCAAAACTTATTCTTAGGATTTGTTTATTCTGCAGATAACATATTTTTAATTTATTGGTTGAAGAGGAAAATCTGAAGGTATTCAGGATCTGATTTCGCATGTACATAACGTAGTTAGACAAACAAATATGTTATGTGCCACATTGCATCTTAGAAGCAAATTCGCTTGTAATTAATGTGCATACCATTATTGGTGGAAACGAATATTATCTTAAAGAAAACTATATTATAACACACTTTGAAACAAATTTTTGTCTCATTATTTTTTATTTTGTAGCCCTATTTGCACCAACATCCCAAAGTTTGGTGAAGATGTTGGCGACCACTTTGAACTTTCGTTTCTTGTGCATCTTAAACTTATTTATCAATGGGAATTCGCGCTTACGTGATCAAGGCATGGAATTTCCAAAACAAATACTATTTATCAATGTTCTCTCGAGGAAATTTAAAAAACAATAATTGTTGGTTAAGAAATTTTGTAAGGAAAACTCTTTCGAATTAGAATTTCCTTTGGGAAACAATGATATGGTTATAAAGGAAAGTATAATATATTACTCCTAACTTTCCCTCCCTATATTTCCGTTTACCATTTCTTCGGATGTTAAGCGCATAAGTCTGAAAATTTTGGGGCATTTTTTATTTCGCTCATTAGAATAAAGTTTTTTTTTTCGACTGGTCTTTTTGTAACCTCTTATAAAATCTTTGTAAAAACTATTCATCCGTTAAAAATGAGGACACATTATTCTTCAGTTCTATAAGTATTGGGAACAATGGACTCATCTATCAATTGTGATAAGTTTGCAATTCACCTCACCAAAACTTTATGACCCCGTGAGGCATGCTTTGATATTTGAAGTATTTCAGGATTCTGTAAATAATAGTAAAATAATTTAAGTTAAGTTATTTTATTTAGTTTTGAAAAATATGAGAGAAAAAATTAAATAAAAATATTATAGAGTTAAAAATTGTTTGAATATTATTTTTTAATATAATTTTTATTTTGAAATTTGAAAAATTATTAGTTTTTATTTTTTGGCTTGAAATTTTTAAAAATTGTAATGATTAGATGAGAACATAAAAAAATTTAAATTAAAAAATATTTTATATTTAAATGATATTTAAAAAAGAAATTATGAAAAGTTTTAAGAATTTATCACCTTATCTCATTATCCAAAAGTATAAGACCCAAGTCTTTTCCATGGTTGATAGAGCAATGATCCTCTAGGTGTGGCATGGTTTAATGAATAGGTTTTTTTTTTTTTTTTAAGAGGACAGAACCCCAATTTTATTGATTGTCCTCACTTGTGGCGGAGGAAAACCATGGTTACAAACACGATACCTGGGAGGTAAGAGCTAAATCTAGAAAAAGAAAATCCATGCATCAAAACCAGTACATAAAATACATAACCAGTACCCCAATACAAATGCATCCGAACAAGCCAAAGAGGGAAACCTGCAAAAACCCAAGTACACAAGAAAAAAAAGAGACGCAAATAACGAGAGAGCAATGAGAGATAAGCAAATAACGCAAAACAAACCTGGCACGAAACTTATGATATCCTTAGATAGGGCATACCCAACTTGTCCATGCGGAGAAGACCCCTCAACAGGCTAGGCAGCATGTGAATATTAGACCAATCAGAGTTCAAACCTTCTGCCCCACACTTAGCTAGAAAGTCAGCTACAACATTACCTTCGCGAAAAATATGATTCACTGTATACTCCAAGCTATTAAGATGTTCTTGTAAATCCTCCCAGAAGTCTTCTAAGTACCAAATGGGACACTTATTCTTTACAATCCAATTAACCACCAGTTGAGAGTTAGTCTCTATTTGAACACGGTAAAATCCGAGCGCGTGATATCTGCGAACACCTTCCAATAAGCTTTTGAGTTCAGCAAAATTATTGGTACCCAAACCTAAGGGAACAGAGTAAGCCAGAAGTAATCTACCATCCTCATCCCGAATAACACCCCCAGCGCCAAAGGTGCCAGGGTTTCCGAAACTACTACCATCAGTATTGAGTTTTACCTAGCCCTGATGGGGCCGGTGCCATTTTACCACCCAGACCCTCTTGGGCTTAGGGAACAAGACTGAGATATCCAGTCTGTTCATAATATCCATGTCCTGGGTGGAGAGGGAAAACACTTTCATGATCCGGTCCATGGTGCGCCGGAGCCAAAGTTTAATAGTGTGTCATACCGACTCTTTTGAATGAGCCTTATCTTCATACCAGGCTTTACAGCGCCTCTCCCAAAGTTTCTAAGAAATAATAGAGGGCATAAGGCCAAAGATGATTCTAACCTGTGAAGACTTACCCGCACGACGAAACCAAAAATTAATTTGATCCTTCCAAGTGTAAAAAGAGGCCATATGAACCCCTAGATGAGTGGCCGCTAGAAGCCAAATGTGTCTTGCGAAATCCCCCTTGCAGAGCACATGGTTCAAGTCCTCAATATGACCCTTTTGACAACAATTACACTTAGAGGCCATTGAGACACCCACCATTATGATATTCTCGTCAACACTGAGGCAATTATTAGTAGCCTTCCACATCATGATGGAAATCTTCTTGGGTAGATTAGTATGCCATATCCACTGAGCCCAGGGTAAAGGGGGCACCCGAACCTTTATACAGTCTCAGGCGCTCTTAGTAGTAAACTTGCCCTCATTATCCTTCAGCCAAACAAGCGCATCTTGACCCTCCTTCCGTCTAGCCAAAAAATCATACAGTTCATTGGCTTTCTGATGGCCCACTAATCTGTTCAGAAGAGAAATATCCCACTTATTCTCAATGCGACACTCCTTTATCTTAATCAATGGGTGCTCAGCCACAGGAAATTGACCGTAGGGTGGACCTTCGTCGTCCCAATTGTCATACCAGAAGGAGATATTACCTTCTTTCACAATCCATTTAGAACTATTTATCACGTTTGGGATACTACGGACAATAGATTTCCAAAAGCGGGTCCCTTTAGTAGGCTCTAGGAGGGATATGTGATTTCCTTTAACATATTTACCTCCGAAAAATCCGCCCAAAGAGAGTTGCCCTTAATAAGATTCCAGGCAAGTTTCATGTATAAATCTCTTTGAACATCCCAAAAGTCCCTAATACCCAAACCACCTTCGTCCATAGGTGTACATATATGCTTCCAGGAGATCCATTTCCTCCGACTCTTGCCTCCAGATTCACCCCAAAAGAAAGAGCTTAGTAGTTTATTCAAGCTACATATCACCGCTTTGGGGACATCTAAAACAGCAAGAAGGTGGGTAGCCATACTAGATAAGACGTGACGCAAAAGAATAGTTCTTCCACCAGCAAAGAGAATCTTCATCTTCCATCATGCAATCTTCTTATTCACTTTGTCCAATAAATCACCAAAATCACAAGCCTTCAGCCTACCATCCACAATAGGCACCCCCAGGTACTTAAAGGAAACGAACCCTCGGTAAACTCAGTAGAGCAGAGAAGAGCATGTTTCCTAGAGACTGAAATTTTCCTAGAGAAAAAAATGGCACTCTTCTCTTTACTGAGCACTTGATCAGTCCACTCCTCATATTTGTTCAGAACTTCCATCAAACCTCTCATACTTATTTTTCCACCATTTGCAAAGATAACTATATCATCGGCATACATAAGATGAGAGATAATCGGGGTCCCTCTAGCTTGAGCAAATAGACCAATTTTACCTTTTCCAAATGAATTCTTAAGGAGACGAGAGAATACCTCTTGCATTATAATGAAAATGTAAGGCGATAAGAGGTCACCTTGCCGTAGGCCTCGCTCTCCTTTAAAGAAACCCATGGGGGTCCCATTCATCATGACAGAATACCACGGCGAAGATATACAAGAGTTAATCAGGTCACAAACATTAGGAGAGAACCCAAAACTAACCAAAACATGTAATAAGAAATTTCAATCCACTCGATCATAAGCCTTAGACATGTCAAGCTTAAACAGAACATGCCTCCAATGGACTTCCTATGAATAGAATGGACAATTTCCTGAGTTAAACTGATATTCTCAAAAATACTACGACCAAGAATAAAACCCCCTGCTCCTGTGATATCATTTTAGGGAACAAACTAGTCATACGAGCCACAATAATTTTTGAGCAAATCTTATAGACCACAGAACAAAGGCTAATAGGCCGAAATTTATCAAAACCAGAGGGTTTGTCAACCTTTGGAATTAAAACAATATAAGATGCAGTGAAATTTTTTGGGAGCATATAGCTATTGAAAAAATCAACAATGGCTAAGAGGAGATCATCTTTAACCAAGTCCCAACAAGCTTTGAAGAATCCTGAACCAAAACCGTCTGGCCCTGGACTACTATCGATGGGAATAGAGAATAGAGCATCCTTTACTTCCTCTATGGAAGGATCTTTACCAATAGCTAAGTTATCTTCATTAGTAATAATGGGAGAAATCAGGTCACTCAAATTCGGGAGAGTATGGGGACTACTTTGACCCAGAAATTCCTGAAAATGATCAACAGCGGCTTTATGAATGTCGAGAGGGGACTGTAAGACCCTACCATCTGACATACTCATCTCTTGAACTCTTTTATGCAATTTGGCCTTTAAGTAGGCATGAAAGAATTTAGAGTTCTGGTCCCCATCTTTCAGCCAGCTTTTCTTGGCCATATGAGCAAGCCTAGTATCATCTCTACCCAACCATGTTAAAAGTTCCAGCTTGGTTGCTAAGAGGTCAACATTGTCCTCGGCATTAAATGAGACTTGAAGACGGCTTTTCAAATTATCAATACGAGCCTCTAGACCTTTGATTATGACGTTAGTTTTACCAAAGACACTTTTATTCCACTCTTTTAAAGCCACCTTAACCCTTTAAAATTTAGAGGACATGTTGATTAATCCATGACCTAGGCCCTCATGTTTCCACACCCCCTCCACAAAACTATAGAAATCCAAGTGATCAGTCCATATATATTGAAAGCGGAAGGGACTAGGACCATACCTGAATAAATTCTCCCCCATCTGAATAAACAAAGGGGAATGATCCGAAGTAGAGCGTGCCAACACCTGGTAATAAACATTAGAGAAAGAATTAAGGAAATTAGTATCAATAAAACATCTGTCTAACCTGGCCCAGCTGCGTGCTTGTCCGCCTTGACCATTACACCAAGTCATATTCGGGCCTTTTGAACACATCTCTATCAGACCACAAGTTTGAATACTCTGGTTGAACTCTTCCATGGCTACAAAAAGACGAGGACGACCACCTCTTATTTCTGAGTCATCCTTAATGATATTAAAGTCCCCGAAGAGAACCCATGGAATACTGACAGTCCTCATATTCTCCAAATCCGCCCAAAGCTCTCTTCTTTCATTTCGATTGCACTTCGCATATATAATAGATAGGAAAAACATATGACCATTCTCCTCTACTTTCACAGTAATAAACTAATTAGACCCTGCCACCCATTGTATCGAAACCAATGAATTCCACATCAACCAAAATTTTCCACCATGCACCTCATTTGTGACAAAATAATTGCAGTTGAATCTTCCTAAGAAGGACGATATTCTAGCCTCTAACAAAAAGGGCTCAACCAAAGCTATGATATTAGGACTAAATTGTTTAATAATTTTCCTCAACCTCCTATAAGAAGTGCCTACTCCCCTAATATTCCAAAAAATAATAGGACTGATCATAATTTAAATTTGGAATGACGAATTACCACCCTGGTAGAGCCCCTTTTCTAGCCTATTTTTATGGGGTTGTTGGAGCCCTCAGAATCTATACAGTATTCCTTATGCATATCATCCTTTATTTTGTCTCTCTCACTCTCGTGATCTGAATGGGAACAGAGTATCTCATCTGTTCTTTCCTCTTCATCTTCAACCATAAACTTCTAATTAACACTGACTGCTAGGGACCTTGCCTTTTTCTTCTTCGATTTCCTCTTTAGGCTTATCAGAGGATTCTCCCATTCTTCACCCAAATCAATTACTCTACTCACAACTGGATTCATGTCTTCTGTGCTAACCTCTTGTGGGTCTGGTAGGGGATAGGTAGATTTAACAATTTGCAGGCTCTCTTGCTGAAATAAAACTTTCCATGTGTCCTCAACAACTAGCTCTTCAACTGATTGCGTGGAGGGGGCAGGAAACTTCTCTGGTTGATCATCATTCAGCTGGGCCACAATACTGGTGTTGTCCTGTCCTTTACCTGTAGCTACAATGGGCCTTATTGTTCCACTAATCTCTTGGTTATTTACGCTACTCGACCCTTTAGGCTCTATGCATTCTTCTTCTACTTCTACTTCATGCAGGTCATGGGTGGCATGCTGCACTTCTTCTTGTTCGACTCCCTTCACCTGAAAAACTAGTTGGCCCCCTGTTTCCTTGTCTGTATTATTCTCCTTTTTCGAAGACCCTCCTGCTTCATTCTCATCCGTCTGATTTTTTTGAGCTTCTAATTCTGTCTTGGATTCTGCTGAAGACCCTTTCTTGACCCAAACTTGGTTCCCAGTCCCTTTCTTGGTATGGTCTTTACCATTACGACATGTTTTAGAATTATGGCCCTGTTGGTGACAGTTGCAGCAGTAAGCAGGTAATGTTTCATAGACCACCTCTTGTCTCCTACTGTGAGGCAGCCCTGGACATCCAAGCCAGAAGTGAGTGATCGGATCTCGGGAGGCATCGACCTCTAAACAAATCCTTGCTCCATCAGTTCTTGTAGCGCATGTAGTCAGATTGTCTCTCCAAATGAACTTTCTAATCGGTGCCGTTATCATTTTCAATACCGAAGCATGGTAAAAATGAGGGGGAAGTCCAGGCAAGAAAACCCACACAGGCACGCAAGGTGACTCGTATTCCTCTGTGTAATCTAGGGACCATGCAAATGGCCTATAGCAGACACCATTGATCTCACAAGACTCTCTGGACAGAGCTTTGTTAAAATCTTCTTCTTTCGACATCCTAATGAAAACATTTCTTGGGCTTTGCATCGCCGAGACCACAGGACAACAGGATAAACCCCATCGACTACGGATGAAAGACCTTATAGAGTCAAGTGAAGATCTCTGACGGAGGAATTTTAAGACAATGGAAAATCGAAATGGCCTTGCAGTGGCCTCTGTTTCCTCTGCAGAGAATATAAAACATATTTCACCTTCTATGATTTTCGGTGGCCTGAGCACAATCTCCACTTCAGGCAGCGGTTGAGGTGCTGCGAAGACATCAACAAAGGTGCGGCGACCTGCCACAACTGGGTCTACGTCCGCCATGAGTCCGCTCACACCAGCAGCGACCAGCTTCAGCTCCGTCGAGGAAATGGCGAGTTGGACTCGCAGCTGGCCATATCCCAAAGACGGAGGCTTGGGGCCGATTAGAGCCGAAAGATCCTCGGGGAGGTTGCCTAAGCTCGGCGAGTCGATCTGTGTCGGCGGTGAGCAGCCACTCGTCGTACAGGGTCGGCGATCGGGTTTCTCTCTCCTTAAGAGTTACTCTCTCCTCAACGGTCTATTTTAATTACAGAGCATTTCTCTCTCCTCAAAAGTCAAATGTCAGTGGACACAAGGTGTTTTTTTAATGAGTAGGTTCGGACAAGAAATATGCAAGCGTAAAGCACTGAGATTTGGTGAGCCTGTAAACCTGGTTTTTGGAGACATGATAAATCTTCTCCAAGTCATCTCATATCATCTAATCATTATAATATTTCTAAATTCTCACATAAAAATAAAATAAAAAATTCAATTTTTTTAAATTTAAAAAAATAATAATATTAAAAAATATTCTAATAATATTTTATCAAATTTTTAATTTTCATCTCAACTCATCCTATTTCATCTAAGAAAACAAACAAGGGTAAATATTTTAACAGCATAGTTAAATCTTTAGTAATACAAAGATCTCAAGTAGAGCACTAACATCAGTTTTGTAAACGCATATTTATTTATAATCGAAAGAAACTGTATACATATACATCATATTATTCACATGTTTTAATTCCCCTATGCACCACCAAGTTATCTGTAAGCTTTGTGTGTGCCATGGGTTGACTTGGTCCAAAGTATACATCCATGATCTAGTAGTTTACTCGTGGGATGAGGCAGCTAATTCAACCACCACCTTTGAGGATGGAAACAGTGCTAGACATGGAAGGATCAGAAGACTGGACAAATGATGACGGAGTTGACCATAAGAAATCGAATGTTTCACTACTTGTGAATGTACCAAAAGAAGCACTGTCATTGGGAATATTCGGCAAATCAGCATCGCCATTCAAAAACTGCATCACTCTCCTCATGTTAGGCCTAGCAGCTGGATTTACATGTGAGCAGAGGAGTCCTAGTTTCAAAACCAATACCATTTCCTCCACCACATAATTACCTTCCAATCTAGGATCACTAGCACGGAGGATAGTTCCTTTGCTCCAGCACTCAAAGACCCAATCAACCAAAACTAATTCTTCAGCCATCGCCATTCGCTCTATTGGCCTCCTTCCAGAAGCGACCTCTAACATGAAAGCCCCAAAAGCATACACATCAGTGTAAGTGGTTGCCCTCCCAGTTCTAGTAAGCTCCAGAGCCATATAACCGACAGTCCCAGCCACAAGGGTAGTTTGTGAATTTGTGTCATGGTCATATAATCTGGCAAGGCCAAAATCACTTAGCCTTCCATTCATTTCAGCATCTAATAGGACATTGCCTGCTTTTATATCTCTGTGTATAACAATTTGTTCCCACCCTTCATGGAGGTAAAGAAGGCCAGATGCTACTCCTTTGAGGATTTGAAATCTTTGAAGCCAGTTAAGGTGTCTTCTTCCATTGCTGTATAAGAACCTGTCAAGGCTTCCATGGGGCATATAATCATAGATCAAGAGGAGTTCTCCCTTGCGCCGGCAATAGCCCAAGAGCCGCACCAAGTTCCTATGTCTCAATCTTCCCATGCTAATGATCTCAGCCACAAATTCCTTCATCCCCTGTTGGGAATCATGGGAGACTCTCTTGACTGCAATTTGCTCATTAGAAGGAAGTGTTCCTCTATAAACCTTTCCAAAACCTCCTTCTCCAATAATCTCTTTTGCTTTGAAACCTTTGGTTGCCTTGTACAGACTCTTATAGCTGAACCTGTGAGTACCATACTCACTTTCCCAATCTTCACGTACTTCTTCGTATTTCTTCCTCCTAAAATAGTAAACAGCTCCAGTTATCATTAAGAGCAGAACCACTACTACTATGAGATGAGCCCAAATCACTACTATTCGTTTCTCGTTTCGTTTCCTGCGTGGGGGAAGTGTAGGGAGTCTCGAAATGTCGAGGCTTTGTGCTTGCCCACTTTTATTGAAGCTCCATCCAAGAATGTAATGGTCACTTGCAACTGTACCTGTGGAAGCAGAGAAACCAACATACATGGATTCCAACACGATCTCAGACAGATTGATCGGCCTCGACAAGAGAGGCCAGTTTGGTTTTGGGGTTCTAATTGGGGCCAGTGTTACATTCAACAACTTTTCTACTTCGTCATAGTCTATCCAAAGTTGCATTGGATTCCCACTTATGAGCTCCAAGCTTATATCCCGCCTTTCTTCATTGGAATAATATGCTGCAGGAGCTGATTCAAGTGATCTTAGGTCATTCACATCAATTCCCACATGGTTATCAATATCTTCAAATTCAGGACTCTTAACAGGATCGAGCTCGATGGCCAATATGTGGTTGGAAGTAAGGCCGTTATTTGAACGATTGAAGAGTCCTAGGTATTGACTTTCTATACCATTAAAGCTCCTCGAGGGACTGATGGCGAAGGCTATGCCATGTCCACCATGTTCTAGTTCTTGAGGAACCATGGCAAACACAAAGTTTGTAGAAAATGAAAGAGACGAAATCGTGCTGAAATTTATAGGAAGTTGGTAAAAAGCATGACCAAGTTTCTGGTTTGAACTGTTGGTTAGCTGCAACAGACCATTAGGGAGAATTTCTGCAATTCCATCAAGATACAGATTGGCTTGACTGAAGCCATTGTAGATGAATTGGCTTTCATCTTGAGCAAAGTTCAAGGGAATACTAGAAATATAGAGAATCATCAGAAGATGAAGTGATCTAAGAACTGTAGCCATAGGAAAAAGTGGGAAGATGGTGCCTTTCTGTGACATAGGGATTTCACCTGTTCAAATGTCTCAAACTCCTGAGAAACTAAATGAGTTTTTATTCTATGCCAATGTGCCATGGTATAGTCAGCATCAGTGTTGCCATCGGTAACCAATCAATTATTTTGATTTGAAGAGTAGTTTTGACAACTTCTCAATTTGATACCCCAAATGTCATTTTCATCATCCTAATATTTTTCTCAATTCTATGAAGGAATGATTCTTGGGTAAAAAATGGGGAGCATATTAGGTCTGGTGTTTTGTTTTTATTTTTATTTTTTACATCCATTGCTAACTAGGTAATGCTATTCATTATCCTATTAAATGACGTCGTTTTATCTTCTCTTGATGTGACATCAATTGTTTAAAACAATATTTATTATGTTCACTTATATGTTAATCCTTTCTATTACATCCAGAAATAGTAATTAAAAAGATGTTAAATTGTATTTTTCTAGCTTTTACTATGTATAAGTATAGCATGATCTAGTTGTTAGGAATTTCAAAAAACCGAAAGATAGACCATTGGGGTAAGTTTTTGCAATTCCATTAGGGATGTGCAAATACTCCGCCAGCTCTGACTCCATCTAACCTCTGTTTTGATTTCGATTTCGACTCTAACAAAATTGGGGTATTCAGAATTTGAAGTTGGAGTCGGAGTAGGAATTTCCGGAAACCGAATGATAGCATGGGCCAAGTTCTTGGCTCAACATGTTGGTTAGCTGCAATATACCATTGGGGTAAGTTTCTGCAATTCCATTGGTATAAGATGTCAAGAAATCCTACAACAGAAGGATGCATGCATATGTACTCTTTGCATCTATCTACACACATGCTCAAGACTTATTCTGGTTTCCGCGTGCCAAACCATTTGCCTTGACTTTCACTTCCTTGGGTCTAGAATATTGGAATTTGGTTGGCAAGTGTAAAACAAAAAACCCCCACTAGATGATGGACGTACGCTTGATTAAGCTGTTGAGATAGAGACGATTTGTTTTCAAACGGACATTTCTTCTTTGTGAAGAGTCTTCTGGATATGCCGCCAAAAATATCCGAGTTGCCCTTTTTCATGGGGAAAGGACCATTGAATAATCTTAATTGATAATTAGAATGATCAATTTTATAATAAAAATTGATATTTTTGGGACCTATTGAATAATCTAAATTCCAAAAAATCGTATTAATTTTGTGAGTTTACACTACAAGAAAACAGGCCTATCTCAGCGCCAGTTTTCGTCGCAATTACCCCCCCAATTCGCTGCAGTCCCTCGCTCGCGACGATAAGCAAAACGCCGCACGTTGGTTGATATTAAGTGCATTTTTTTGATGACAGTCAGTGAGATGTGAAAATCGCCGCAACTGGTGTTCCTGTTCCCGCGAAAAGATTTCGCCCCGAAAACTGAAATTATCGCGGCAAATGTGTGTGACGACATGCCAACTTATCGACGGAATCAATTCCTTTCGTCGATTTATTGAGTCGCAAAATACTGAATAAGTCGACGCGATTAACTTCGCCTCTCGCCGGCGTCTCAGAAATCGCCGTACTGACAAATTATAGCCGCGATGGATATCGACGTAAAATCTGCCTCTATCGCTGGAAAGTTGCTGTCTGGACCAACTTAGAGTCTGCCGCAATATGTCTATTGCGGGATTTAATTTCTGCTGGCGGCGTTCCTTCATCGCCGCAATAAGCTATTTACCTACGATGTGAGCATACGACATAAATGTGTATGACCCAACGAATGACTCTTGCAACGGAATTTTTTCACCGCAATAGAACTGTTTTCCAGCGATTGGTTTGTTCAACGCGCTGTAATTGGGATGCTGGGGTGTCGTTCCCATTTCGCCGCAATAGGGATATTTTTACAGTGCTATTTCAGCCCAAAACGTGGACGTATTAGCGTGGGAAAAAACCCATTAGTGGGCACTTAAATTGCTACTGTCCTGTTGCACTACATTTGGCACAATTTTATGTACATACCCCAAATACATATATGTTAATTTGTTTTAACATATATGTTATAATTTTGCAATATATATTTGCATTAAAACCCAAGTGGTAACGTCAATCTGGGATGGTACATACTTTATAATTAAACAAACATATATATATGTGGGCTTATATATTATGACTTAGACACACAAATTCAATTATAATTATATTTGCAATCTGGATGCAAATTTAACCGACTAATTATGACACTAGTCAATGCATAGTAGTCATCTAGTATAATATAGCATCAAGTTGAGAATGACGATCCTGCTCACCCAATTGCTATATACATATATAGAAAGACATGATTCCTTTTTCTATATTAAATAAACCATCATCATGCGACAATAGACAGAGATGATCATGATTCATTCATCAAATATCTAAAGTAGTTCATATCAACAGCATAGCCCCCCAAGAGGTGTACATCATGTCATTTTAACAAAGGCAGAAGCCACTATATAATTCTGGTCCGGTGCATATTGGATATAGACATGTAGAAAGATTTATGGCTTGAGCAGTTAGGAATGATACCCTATTTCACAAACAGACATTGACTCAATGACCTGCAGCTTTCTCCTTCAGTCCATATGCCCACACAAGTCTTAGTTATATCTGATATTTGTTGCCGCATGCATGACTACTGGATCTCCACCAACATAAGTACTGCATCTACTTTCCCGTCTACACACTAGCAACATATTTTTTCCTTTTGTCCCAATTAATCAGCCCTTGCATCTGGGTTACAACCCTGCATCTCAGTGTAATACATCTTTAACATATATCATTAGAGAGATGAAACCACTTGAATATAACCATTGAGGGATAACCACATGACATACATCCTTTCATTGCTTATATAATTATACTACATGACATGCACTTAACATGACTTCTCTCTCAGTAGATTCATGGTATCATTAGCCCCAGTCCCACTAAATTTTTATCATTATATTTACCATTACTGGTCTTGTAACAATGATACTTTGCCCATTTGATCTACAGAGAAGTAATGAAATTAATCGATCTAAGCTGATAGAACTAATATTGTGGCATAAAAGACTCAGAAAGCTGACTCAAAAATTCTTAGTCAGCTTGAGGTAAAGATGGGCACTGAAAGGATCAGATTTACATGATCCTGGTCGTGATAATCATGCTGAGGAATATGCAGAGATTTGGCAATTATTTAATACAATTAATTAAATGAATATCCTCATGATAACATCTATGAGTTTGTTCTTTGTTTGTATCTCAGTACTACTTAGTATTATTAAATCATGGACAAATTTGCACATCTCTCCCTCTCTCTGTCTAGATCTTGTCAATAACCCTTCAAATATCAATTCATTTGAGGAAATAATATTAAGCTAAGCTAGCTTCAGGTCTGTATTCCTAGGGTATCCAATATGTAATGTTACCCACAATACAACTCAGTGTGGCTATGTTGTACATAATTAGCTAGTTGGCTCCGTTCATTCTTATTTACCTAGCCAGCTTCCTTTTCCCTTTTTATTTCAATTAATTTTTGAATGTCTATGTTGTTTTTTACCCAATAATCAGGGATGTCATCGTCTACATGATATTTCTTGAAGTTTTTCTTTATTGAGTGGAGGTATATATATATATATATATATATATACCTATATAAATATATACCTCACCTATGCATATATATATATAATGGTATATATGCAAATCCATTGACATACTAGTTAGAAGTTAGTGCATATATTGTAATTCCCGACTTCCACTCAGCATTCCCCAGGTTGGTTTGTAGGATTTTTCATGTATTTGGTCCCCGGAGTGTGGAAACTAGTTGGCTAGTTTTATTCAATTTTTGGAAATTTCTTTTTGTTCTCTTCCAGCATGGATAAATTACTATATATACCATCAATTAATGGCATTGGGCAATTTTTGTTTGTTGTTGACATTAGATTGATATATGCTGATAAAGGTGGGCTATAGTTGTGGACTGATTTCAGCATATATGCTGATGTATCCTGGCACTGAGGATGGATAGTTATAATCTGAAAGTTGCTGTAGTCATTTTTCACAAGAAAACAGACCGAAATGTCTTTGTGGTGAGTATTCCTTACTATCTAATTTGTCCATGATTTAATATTAGTCTTGCTGTACCTATGAACACCCTATGGCAGAGTATTTACTGCTTCTATCTAACTTTGTAGACATCATGCAGGATGTCTATTACACTCTACTGCCCCTACATTCAAAAATGACCCCACAAACGGCATGCAGCATGTTAAAACTCTAGTTATAGTTATGACAAGTATATCATCAGAATACTTGATTGTTATCATGGAATTACAAAATAACTATCATTTATTTTGTGATAGTTCAAATATCATCAGCATATATTGACACTATTGTATGTAGTCTGGAAGATAGGGAAGATATGTGATGGAGGTGGTTTTTTTGCAAACAACAAGAAAACAGAAACGTGCTTAATATCCATGTCCGGGTTATGTCTTATAATATATTCTTAATCTATATAACATGAAAAACAACCGCACCTGAAATGCACCCCAAAGGAAAACACTGGCCTTTTCCCCAAGTATGCATCTTAAATACAACTTGAAAACGTCTAGACTCTCCCACCTCAGTCTTAACCACAACTTCAGTTTCCCAATTTAACCCAAGTCTGCCCATCAGAAGTGCCTGCATAACAACATGTCACAGGAGTTAGATAGCATGCCAGTAGTCACAATTTATATCATTGAATTTCAGGAAAATATAGGGTACCAAAATCTATGTATTCTCATACCTTGTTACCATTACAACACAGCCTGTTGTGTCCCCCCCAAAACCCATATTTACCAAAAAAGCAACATCCATATTACTCTTATCGGCAGATCCTCTCATATAAAAAAAGATGTACATGATTCATATCAAATGACACTAGTTTGCATCGAGGTTATTCTAGTTACCACAAAACACTATATCTTCAACCTCCAATGCTCAAAAACTGCCCAGCCACCATCTCTCTACCAAAAATGCACCCAAAATACTCAAAAAGATCCCACCCAAAAATCTACTGATTGTATCTTGTTCACTGAGACCTCCGAAGAGAGTCAGAGAGCTGAGAAGGGAATTCGGCAATGAATGTCGTCAACATCCTCTCCATCTCATTCTGTCTATCCAAAACTCTGTTCAACCTTTCCTTCATATCATCTATTTCAGCTTTGTGCATCTCTGCATCTCCCTTATGTTTGGCCACTAAATCTAAGTATCGTTGATCTCGCTCCCGGTCACGAACTCTAGGAGTCTCTGGTATCACCATCTCACCTAGCCCTCGTGCATAACCTGGTCGACTTCCAAGGACCTCCCTAAAGACTGTCGCCGCTGCCTCCTCAGTACGTTGGGAAGGTTCTAACTCAGACATCTTGGAGACCATGGATTTCTGCACATGGTCAGAGAAGATTTGTTTTAAGTGCTCCTATGACGTTGATTTGTTTATCACTATGGGAACAAAAATTTAACCAAGAAGTAGTAGTGGCTGAATGTAATTTCTCAACACGCACATGTATGTCTTCTGTGGTAGGCGTCACAAATTTTTGGTTCTTCTTCGACCAATGAACTTCCTTGTAGAAGTCCACCAAGTTGGCTCGTTCAGCCCTCTACAAATTTGTGCATATGACATGTATCAATCGAATATACACTTTGTATACGAAAGATGATTATTCTAAAATATATTCCGTTACTCAAACAATGCTTATTTTGACTACCACAGCTAGCTCTAGCAAAGCTGAATCTATTTTACGTACCGCTTATAGCATATCCCACCCAAACTATTGTCCATATTACCTTCTCCTCTAGGATCCGGACAAACGATTTACGCCCTGCAGTGTGATTGGTATTGAGTCTCTGACGGTTCTCCCGATTTTGGGCTAACATTTTCTGCCCAAAAACAACCATTCTTAGTACAACTACATGTGTGATCCCACCAGCCAACCTCCAATCTACAGCACTATATATTGTATTACTTATCTAACTAAGTTCAGAAAACAACCACACCATACCTTGAACGCGTCACTTCCCCATCGACCACATAGCTTTACCCATACGAGATTGTCGACCAAAGTTGTCCCAGACGCCAACGCTTCTTCATGGCTGCCATAAGCCATGTACTTCTTATGCAACTCATGGTGGAAGGCGTTAAACCTCTTTCGCAGCTGTTTTGTAACTGCCAATCGATGATTATCCAGCTCCCAATCTAATTCGAAGTCACCCTACATATTTATAACAAAAAATGTAGTTATAAATCCAGACATATATGCTAAGTTCACTTTTAGCATTGTCAGCGAAGTTTTGAGAAAATTACCTGGACCCGTTCAATCAGCTCATCCTTCTCTGCCTTCGGTACGTCACTCCATCTAGCATATGACATGTCCAAATGATGTTTTAATATCCATGTTATCCGTGTCGTAAACATTGACGCGTTCTCACAACAAGGTGCGATTTCTCCATCATTAATCTTCAAGTGAATTTTCCCATGCTTTCGCAATTTTTCAAACTCTGTGCACTTCGCTGGCCCCCGCTTCCGTTTATTCTGAACTTGGTTTACAATAGGCACCATCGTTGCCTCCATGTCTGTATGAAAGTATAAAGTAATATATAAATCTCACAATAATAAATGTCTATTATTGCCTATTGTACTACTACATGATTAAACTACATGATTAAAACTGTTAATCAGCATTAATCCAGTTATCAACAGTAGTTAACCTTACCAATCTCTTCTCTAGTAGGTTGCGGTTGTGGGATTGGATTGGCAGGTGAAGTCTCCCAAACGTGTGAGGGAGGTTGTGTTGAGTCATCTGAGTTGGACTCAGATGACTCAACAGGGCTGTGGTATGACGCGATGTGAACACCGCGTGGTCGGCGGGCTCGAGTTGACCACGGTGGCAAACGTCTTCTAGGACGGATCACTTGTCCTCTTCCTCTAAAATGGGCACTTGTCTCCATATTAGCACCTAAAAATATCACTCATTAAATCTTGTCAATTGTAGTTATTTAACAATTTATTAAAAAATAACTCCCGGATGCATACACCATGCCAAAGTACATTTAAATATGCTGGAACATAAACTAATGTCAGAGCATAAGCAGCAGAATATTCATATATACTCGCCCTGCGAGTGATTGCAGTGAATTGGGGGGGGGGGTAATTGCGACGGAAACTGGCGCTGAGACATCCATCTTTTCTTGTAGTGCGCAAAGCAACAAATCCTTTAGTATCGTGCTACGAAATGAATATATAGTACTCGATCAGTCCCTGTCTCGGCCCCACTTAAAGCATGCACGCTAGTGTGCATGCTTTTGATCTTTTGAAGCCAGACCAAATTTTCTATTTCAATTTGAATCTGGACATTGAGGTTTTTCATCAGTTTTTCTATCCCAGCCTTCCTCCATGCATGCATCTAATTATTATAAGAACTTCACCTAATATCTGTATTCTTTTTGAAATTATAATTGATCTAATATTTCATCAGTATATACCGATGTTTAATTTTATATATATATATATATATATATATATACGTTTTACTACACACTAGCTATATTCCCCATAAGTATCATTATAAGAAAAATTCTGAGCAGATGGTCAATTATATACGATGACAATGACTATTTTCTATCAATATCAGAATGGAGTAACAAATAAATATGTAGAAATATAAATATTTATGTATCCAACATAATGATCATGTGCATATATATATATATATATCAACTTCCATCGACATTTTTTTGCCTAACAAAAGAACTAGTTTCACAACTTTTGGCCTGTGCTGCTGAAAATAGCTTCCAGATAGGCATATCTAATATATTATATAGAGAGTATGGAACTTGATCTTATTAACAGCAGAATATTCAAAATCAACCAGACTTCATATATATATATATATATAACACACACAAGAAAACAGACAAAAGGATCACTGGGTTCAACCATTGTATACTAACCTTCTGTTTTAGAGATTTGGCAAGTGGGTGCAATACCATATTGATGTCTGAAAACAAATCTGGTTCCCGTTACAGAGAACCAGTAAGTAAACATGATTTCTTTGGCTTTTTACATCAACTCCACATATTTTATTGGATATAACTATGTTGTAAATAGCTACCCCCTCCCTACATGTTATTTTAACCCAACAAACCACCCCCCCCCCAGGACAATACCCAGAAATTGCAAAACACTATAGCTAAAACATGTTTCGGGGAATCCTCACACTTTTATGGACAAAGTGTGCTTAAGGGTCTTTAACAATACGTATAACTAATTTAGTGGGTGAAGCCTACCACACTATACCAGCCACATCTCTATATGACTTGCGTAAAAATGGCTCCAATGCAACCACTTACCAGGAAACAGCTTCTGTTATGGAACCTTTGTGGAGTAGATCAGCACTGGTCCAGTGCAGCTTCCAGGTATGGACGTGTGTTGGTGAAAAGCTGAAGCTTTTCTTCAGGTTGCAGCAGGGCAGCCAGAGGTGCATAAAGGCAGGAACATCTATATTCTTCAAGTGTTTTCTGGTTCTGCCGTGTGAAGGTATGAAGAGGTGCATGACTTATGCTGTCTTACCTCTCAGTCTAATCATGATGTCAGCAGCATGAGATTACTATTTTGCCCTCAATCTGTCTCAGCTTTTTGTAAAACTCCCGCCCATCTGGTCTTGGATGTTAGCACCAACTTTTTGGGATTTATCCTGAGATACATAAGTTTCGGATATTAGTAGTAGATAGGGACATTCTAATTGGCTTGTAACTCCCACGGTGACAGCTGTATATATACTTAGAGCTTATTATAACTATCATTTTGAAATACAGAGTGTAAGGGAGTGTAGTTCATGCTAAAATTAACTACTACACGTGAAAATCCTTGGCACCTCTCTACTTGGCCAGATTTCTTTGTTATTATCCCCCAGTCTGTAACATATGTAGTTGACACCATTTATATAGTTGTTCTTTATGTATATATATTTATAGAACATACGGGAATCACATTTTACTGGCAGCAGTATGGCACCAGTAAATCTAAGTCTTTAGCTGAAATTTGAGAGCTCCATATAACATATCAGTTATAAATCTGGGTAATGTAAAGGCCACTTTTTCTTTTTGTGCAGGATGTTTATTCATCATTCGTACCTCACTTCTCTCTAGGCCTTGAAGAAATGTCTTCCTTTCATGGTTGGGGGATTTTATTGTCAACCTGCTTATTATCCAACATGCAGCAAGCATCAATCCAAAATAGAAATTAACTATGTTTTGCATATACGTTTTACATGCAACCAGTTTTTCCATCCCAATTATAAAGTTACACCATGTGAATTGACCATCTTGCATTATTGTCAACCTGCTTATTATCCAACATGCAATTCCTTCTTATCCAAAATAGAAATTAACTATGTTGGTCATATACGTTTTGCATGCAACCAGTTTTTCCATCCCAATTATAAAGTTACACCATGTGAATTGACCATCTTGCATTATTGTCTACCTGCTTATTATCCAACATGCAATTCCTTCTTATCCAAAATAGAAATTAACTATGTTGCTCATATACGTTTTACATGCAACCAGGTTTTCCATCCCAATTAGAAAGTTACACCTGCTGAATTGACCATCTTGCATTATTGCCAACCTGATTATTATCCAACATGCAATTCCTTAAATCCAAAATAGAAATTAACTATGTTGCTCATATACGTTTTACATGCAACCAGTTTTTCCATCCCAATTATAAAGTTACACCATGTGAATTGACCAGCAAAACACTATTGTCAACCTGCTTATTATCCAACATGCAATTCCTTCAATCCATTGTATACTAACTAACTATGTTGCTTTAATCCAGTTACATGCAACCAGTTTTTCCAACTAATTATTATAAATGAGGACCCCTGATGAATTGAACATTTTCATGCATTAGATTTCTAACATTACAACATAACATATTAATTTAACACTCTGATCACCATCTACACTCTATTTGGCAAATGTTGCACCAAAGGGTGATGTCATTTGTACTGTCATATTCCATTTGACATACTTTTCCAGATTTTAAACAAAATCTACGTGCTATTCCAACGATGTAATATTTTAGCATTCGAAGCACCAGATTAAGCAGTCCATTAATCTGGCAATACCAGCTTAATTCTGTAAAATTTCATTTAGGGGGTGGGAGGTATACTTACGAAATGCTGCAGATTTGTTTAAAGATTATCATGGTTTATATAGATTTGTTGTACAATTAATGGACTGCTTTCTTTAGATTTAAGATGCCGCTAATGGCCATGCATATTGCTGGATTTTGGGAATTAGCCTTTATTTACATCTATATTGTAGTAATATTCATTTGAAGATCTCCCATCTTATTTCCCATGCCACGTCTTGCGAACATGTACACCAACCTTGCACCTGCATTAACAACACATGTGTATCGAATAAATGAGGTAGGTGGCATCTAACTCTTATATATCTTAGTGGGTGAACAAAATGTGTTGGAAGAATTAGATTACCAGCAATTCAAGAAGTTAACTTTAATTATTGATGAAATGTTGTGAGTTGGGCATCTCGCATCAATAGGGAGCATACACCTGTTAACAAAACTACAACAGTTGGGTTAGCTCAATAAGGACATGTAATTATTGAAAAACTATGTTGTAGTTGACTTGGAAACAAGCCTATGTCCAACATCCCAGGCTTTAGAGGTTTCAGAAATACAGAGTATTTACCTTCCAAGAAATATTGCCCACAAATTGTGTAATTTTACATGGACTCCTCATCTGTGGATAGGTCTTCCTCATCGGAATATTCTCCATCCCCATACCCATCATCTGAACCAGATAGGGCGAGTGGATCTTCCATGCTTGCTCTTGTAACTAAATCTATGCCTGCTGGACCCATCATCGCCACTTCATGTGCATCAATTTGCCTAGGTTCTATATCAATCCGAGTTAGTGGAGTCACCACAGGAACTTCATCACATTGCATGGGTACGTATTCATATGCAGATTCATTTTCTTGATAAGCATCATCGTCACTACATTGACCATCCAAATCTTCTAACACCCTCATGATGGGTGGAATGTCATATACATTCCTATTATTGAACTTCTGCACAACACACCAATTTCCCCTCATTCTTAGATCTCTAATGTAAAAACACTACGAAGCCTGGCATGCCAACACATATGGGTCGTCCTTATACCAAGTCCTGTCCATATTGACACTAGTCATGTGGTGGTCTACTCGTACACCCCGTTTCTTATCGCCAACATCAAACAAATCACAAGAGAACAAGTACACTCGACGCCCTCCCATGTAGTGTAACTCCACGACATCATTGATAACACCATAGAAGTCCACATTATTAGACTCTTGGTCCCCAGTTACCACCACACCCGAATTTTGTGTTCGTCGCCGAAGTTCACGCTGCTTTGTATGGAACCTTTTCCCATTTATTATGCAAGCAGTGTACGATCCCACCCAATTGTCAGGACCACAAGCCAACGCATATAGATCGGCAGAGACCCCAAGTGGGTTGCTAGATCGCTGGTCTTGAACCTACAAAATAGTTACACGTCCACGAAATCTAAGTAAGTCACACAGGACGGATAGAATGGTCTTATTGGTCATTCTAAGTAGACATGCATCAGTCAAACTTACACGTTTCTTGAACCACGCTGGAAACTCATGTTGATGTGTTCGATCAATGGAATTTTGGTTGTTCACCTGACATTTCGCGTAGTGCTCCCTGCACACAGGACATAAAGGGAATCTACCATGTTAGTACTACCGCTTGATCGAACATGCAACAATTTTTGCCACAAATGGGAAGGACTGAAAAACGTCGTCTGTGGGTAAGAAGAAATTAATAATGGTACATGGTATATCAAGGATGCTTACTCCAAGTAGGGGCCAATTTCTTGGCAATTGTTAAGCACGTACCAACGAGCTACGATAAAGAGGTTGTCTTCTAATCGCACGTCAGAAGCAATACCCAACGGACGAACTTTTTGGTTAAAGATTGAAAATCCATCTGAACTCGGCTCTTCTTGAACATCAACGTTTCGGTCCGGTCGATTAAATCTCGTCTCAACATCATTAAGATACATCGAGCAAAATGTCAGGCATTCGGTGTGAATGTATGCTTCCGCTATTGAACCTTCTGGGCGTGCTTTATTTTTTACGTACCGCTTGAATTTGCCCAAATACCTCTCAAATGGGTACATCCACCGGTATTGTACTGGACCCCCAAGTATGGCCTCATGGGGTAAATGGATAGCTAGGTGAACCATGACATCAAAAAATGATGGCGGGAATATCATCTCCAATTTGCACACGATGTAGGCAACATCAATTTCAAGCTGGGACAGGCGATTGATATCTAGTGTTCTCGCACACAACTCTGTGAAGAAAGTGCTTAGTTCAGTCAACGCTAAGGCGATATCACTCCTTAAGTACCCGCCGACAGCAATAGGCAGTAAGCGCTGCAAGAAAACATGGCAGTCATGGCTTTTGAAGCCAGAGATTTTGCAATCATGTACAGAAACACAGCGGGAGATATTGGATGCGAACCCATCTGGAAATTTAACATTGGTCATCCAAGAACAAAATGTCTTCCTTTCATCTCCGTGTAACGTGTACAATGCATGAGGCATGGTAATTTTCTGCCCTTCAACCTTCAAATGCAATTCCTTTCTTAACCCTAACAACTCAAGATCACGTCTAGAGTTTATATTATCCTTTGTTTTCCCAGGAATATTCAATAAAGTGCCGAAGATGTTATCACATATATTCTTCTCAGTATGCATGACATCTAAATTATGCCGAAGTAGTAGTGTTGACCAATAAGGTAACTTGAAAAATATGTTGTGCTTCATCCAGTTCAACTCTACGGCAGTCCATTTTCTCTTCCTAATAGATTTTCCAAATGGTACATCCCCAAGCATCTGTAGCTAACTTAAAATATCTGCTCCCCCTAACAGTCTTGGTGGAATGCAATGATCTTCATTACCATTAAACAACAACTTTTTCTTCCTCCAAATGTGGTTTTGCGGGAGGAAACGCCGATGTCCCATATAACAGTGTTTCCGGCCATATTTCAACCAATGGGAATCTGTATTTTCATTGCAACATGGACATGCAAATTTTCCTTTTGTTGACCAACCAGAAAGATTCCCATAGGCAGGAAAGTCATTGATTGTCCACAATAAAGTGGCATGCAGCATGAACGTTTCCTTGGTGGAGGAATCATACGTAGGTACCCCATGTTCCCAAAGTTCAAGCAATTCATCGAGCAACGGCTGCAAATAAACATCGATGTCATTCCTCGGTGATTTTGGGCCAGGAATAATGAGGGATGTCATAAAGAATTGGTCTTTCATGCATAACCACGGTGGCAAGTTATATGGTACAAGGATCACTGGCCATATGCTGTAAGGCTTAGCCATATTGTTGAATGGATTGAAACCATCACTTGCCAAACCAAGCCTAACATTGCGAGGATCGTTAGCGAACCAACTATGTGCCTCGTCAAAAGCCTTTCAAGACTTAGAGTCAGCAGGATGACGCAGAAAATTATCATCTGTCACTCGCTTCTCTTTATGCCATCTCATTTCAGCTGCTATCTTTGTAGACAGGAAAAGCCGCTGTAATCTTGGCTTTAAAGGAAAATGCCGCAACACCTTATGCGGGATCACCTGGGTCCCATTTGTAGTTGACATCCACCTTGAGGCCTTACATATAGGGCATGAATTTAGTTCTGAATATTCCTTCCAATATAAGATGCAGTCATTGGGGCAGGCATGAATTTTGTTGTACTTGAAGCCCAAACCTCGCTCCAATGAACGAGCATCTTCATATGAGAGTGGCAATTCAGCATCCGGAAAAGCAGACTTCAACAAGTTAAGGAGCATATCAAATGACTTGATTGACCAGCCACCAAGGGTTTTTATGTGTAACAATTTCACAATGAACGAAAGTTTAGAGAATTTTGTACAACCGCCGAAAAGTGGACGTCGAGCATCCTCTAATAGCTCGTCAAACGATGACACTGGTAATGCTTCAGGAAATGAATCCCGGCTCGGCAATGGAGTGCTACTTTGGGGAACATCGACGTTTGTCCCAGCCAATATGTCATCTAACATATTGTCCATATCATCGATGAATTCATCTTCATCACTAACAGCAACTTCTTCATCGTCCACATCGAAATTTCGGGTTTCCTCCTCACCATGGAAAATCCATTCAGTGTAGTTCAGATCGATCCCATTTATGAACAAGTGACTCTCTACGGTAAGTAAAGGCAGGAAGAGATTATTAGAACATATTCGACATGGACACCGAATGCGATGACTTCCCCTAGCATGGTTTTGCGCCATCTCAAGAAAATTGTTAACGCCTGCAGCATAAGCAGGTGATCGAAGTCTATTGGGCTCAGTCATCCAGCTTTTGTCCATCACTACAATAATGATACAACATTATTAGTAGAGTATTAGAACATTGTCGTTTGGAAGATATTCAAAATGAGAATATGGCAATATTAGCTCTCTGTTCTGAACACCCAATGGCAATCAGAACAGAGAGCTAATAAGGGTGGATGACAAATGTTGGGGTCTTTCTAAATAATTAGAAAGACCCCAACTACGTCATTATGCCAATATAGTTAGTGCATCTCTGTGGGAGAGCTAAATTAACTTGGTCTGCCAACCTCCAACGCCAAAAATGGATATATTTCTGGTGATATATATGGTGATAGAGGGGAAGTTGGCGGGGCTAGTTGGTTGAGATGAAATTATGGGTTGAGAGCGAAGACACATTTAAAACCAAATCGCCTTGGTCTGTTGTGAGGTGGGTCTTGAGTTTAAAGAATGCCAATCTAATTCTTTGTTCTCAATAAGCAAAGGTTTATTGATGGCTGCAATAGCTTTAAATCTCACATACCAGTAGGGTATGCAGTCAGCCTTCAAATGCTCGAAATATAATCGTTCATATTCCGAGCATAGGCCCTATGGATGAGAGCACTAGTCTGGCTAAATACAATAACAATTACGTACAGTTGATGAGAGCACAACTTCTTCACAAATTATCTACAGAGAGAGAGAGAGAGTTTGGCGTGTGAAAAAACAAAGGGCCAGGAGAAGTGCATAAAAAGAAATGAAACATCTAGGATAAACATTATTAGATCATATTGTAGACCATTGAGAGAAGAAAACATAGAGTAACACCCACATTGGATATGCATATCAGGAATATATAGGGTTGCAAATACATGAGGAATATATCATGTATTTTCCCAATTTCTTATGCAATGATGTAGGTAGAGCTCCACATGGTTAGAATGGAGTTTTACAGCCAAAATCAGGTTATAACATAACCTGCTAATTGCATTAAATTCCATCAAACTTTGCACAGTAGGGAAAACTTTTGTAACGTGACATTTATGAGAAATGTATTACTTTTATATTCGAAGGAAGGAAAAGTGAGTAGTTGAGTATTATACAAGGTAGAACTAATATTGTAGTTCTAATCCATTCACAATTTACAAAACCAATTGAGTCCCCCTTAGATCCCAGTCATTCCCCAAGTATGCACAAAACCATCAAACGCCGAACTAATATTTTAAATAGCAGTGTTAGATAGTCATTTGCTGGTTTTTGGTATAAAATGATTTTAAGGCATACATGATTGGGTTAAGTAAAGAGAACAGATCCTAACGTCTAAAAAACTATAACACTTCAAATTTGTTATTTGAGTTGTTGCATGGTAAGCATTTCACATTCACAATTTTCCACAATGGTATTAGACGTTAGGATCAGATTTGAACTCTTACCAAAGATTATTCAACCTTTTATCGGTAGACAATAATGGCCTAGAGGTGAATCCAATGTGGTGAGTATTCCATACCATTCATGTATCGCACATGAACATTACTACTATCATTTACCAGCAATTAGGAATTGAAGATAGTTTTCCATCTTCAAATTCAATTGTGTGAACGCTGCCATAAAGTTAGTAGCATTTCAACTTATTGATGCCGGCATCACTTGATCTATATTTGTGGGCTTCACAGGGGTACCCTTCAGCTATGTTGTACGCAAGTAGATGTGAAGCCTGAAATGCACAGCTTGAAGTCTAAAGCTTTTATCCCAATTATTAGTGTACTATGGGAGTTCCTCAAGTGGCAATGGCAGTTGTTTTCCAAGTGGTAATTTATGGTGGGAACGAGTTTTCTGTTAAAACTCTGTTTCTGGCTCAGCTAGCCATATCTGGAAGTTATGCAAACGTCTAGAGTTAATGTCGTGATCAGCAAAATCAGTGTTATGATCCACTAACGAGTCATAACACTGAATTGGCGCACTAGAAAAATAGTCCAAATGCGCCAATTAAACAAACTAGAGGGCTAAACGACAACCTCACACTAACAGAAAAATTCAGGTTTTTATCCTCTCATTGCTGAAACTAAGTTATAGAGAAAGAGGGAACACGAGTTGATGCAATTGAATATATATTATTCGCGGGGACGACGAAATAGTAAAATGTGCAGATCTGAATTGACAGGTAACAATTCAGATCTGCACAATAGCATGCACCAAGATAGGGTACCAAAATAGGTAGAGAACAAAAACTCCCCTTCTTGATGACACTTGTACAATGACAAGTCAAGTTGTTGCGTACATACCCCAAAATAATAAGCATCTTGTAGTAATTAGTTTTCATGTAATGACCACTGTCATAAAACAGAGAAGATATTATGTAGTGGCAGTTAGGAATGATTAGCCCTTCCAAGTAGTGGGAGGGATTCAGTCAAGTAAGATCCATTAACTAGGTAGCATGAATGGCTGCCAGCTATGATTTACGATGGCTATAGGAAAAATAAATAAAACAGCAAGTCAAGAAACCAAATGGTGCAATTGGTTGCACAGTTGAATAGGGAGAGAAATCCTTAACCTAGAAATTTTCCCCAATTGAATGTAGTATATCAATTGGTTGTTCATGAGAAACAGGTGAATTTTATATATTCAACAAATGCAGATTCTCTGTCCTAAATGCCACGGGGAAATTACAAAACAGTTCGGGATCCGCTTAACATTACCCAACAAGACTCTATATACTTTATGTCTTAAGTGTCGCTATAAACTTAATAATAGCCTGAATAAATGCAGGATATTTATTGACTTTAACATTAATTAAATTTTCGTTTGTTGATGACATATACGTAGTAGCTACAGTGATGAACGAATATTTGGAGGATTTAACCATCTATTAAACAAGAAAACAGGACTTATGAGAATTTGGCACAATACATGAACTAATATAATTAATAAACTCAATATAAAGATCTAAAGATATTTAATGAGTTTAATTGTAAGAAAGATACAATTTAATTACACTCAATATATATCGAAGAACATGTAACTTAATGGGGATTCAGGTGGGAGGTGTCAACCATTCTTCGTCAGTTTGATGGAGGTCTAAAGACTCAGGTGCGAGATGGTCCAACATGCATATATACCTCATTTAAGTCACTTTTACAGACATGCACCATTCCAGTGCAAAATCAGTGCATATGTGCTGTGTCAACTGCAGAATACTACCCAAGGAAAAATTCACCAGAAACTAGTTACCACATCATAAGAATGGCACACAGCAGACAAAAGGCAGATACCTAGAGGAATTTGTAAGTATGTACTAACCACTAAAGATTAACTAAACCACAGCAAAATAATGAGTAATGGAATATGGCAATGCAATATCGAGAATAGAAAGTACTGAAGGGGAGCGGAAATCCATAGAGGTATAGAGTTACCTCTAGAGTTGTAAAAAGTGGGGAGGCAATTTATGATTATTCAAGACAATAAACCTCCGATGTGGGTTGCCCAACAATCACTCGACGGCGACTTAGTAGAGTCAATTCAGGTCGAAATTGGTGCCAAGAACAATTCGGGTCCCCTGTCACAGGGAACCAGAATTTCCACTTTGTGGAGGGATCTTCTCTGCAAATAATCAGTAGATTTGGGTGTGGTGGAAGACGTTGAATGAGGAGGAGCTATCAATTCGGCGGATTTGCGACTTGACCCAACCTTTGGCCGAAAATCTTCTGCGAGTCCAGTGGATTCGAAATGCTAGGGGCCCCTCATTGTGGATGCGAATGCAAGGAAAACAGGGAGAAGGTGACTGAAGATTGCGACAATGGAGTGGAGAAGGTTGCTATGGAGAAGGGATTTATGTGTGAGCACGGCGGATTTCGTGGTAAATGGAAGAGGAAATATGAGAAGGGGTTCGTGTTTTCGTGTGTTTTGTGTTTTGGGTTTCGAGGGTTTGCGGAAGGAAATTTGGTGCGTACAAGACTGGCGCCCAATTGATCTTATCTTACCGTTGGAGCACGGTTTTTGCCGACGGAAAAACCGACGCAACAAGTTATGAGGAAGTTGCGACGAAAATTTCTGCCGCAGTAGACTATAATATCGCTGCAACAAGTAAGGCCATACCCAATAAGTGAAAACAGTTGAAGTTGACATTTTGTCATTGATGCAAAAACGTCCAGCGGCTTGTGATCAGGTATATCTAGTGAATTTTCCTTCATGTGATTCATGAATGAAAGTAATGTTTTTGGATGTTTATTTTAATGGAAAAATGATCCAACTTGCTTGTGCTATGGGTGAAAAAAAAAATGGAAAATCGGTTGAGTCGGACCAGATCAGACTACCATTTTTAAGTAATCCAGTGCGGTATCGATTCTTAAAAATAAAGCTGGTCTTAAACTGATGCGGTACCGAATTTTAAAATATTTTCAATTTAAACCGAACAGGACCGGTATATATATTTATAATTTTTTATATTATATTATACATTATATACTAAATTACTAATTAATATAACATAAAATTCTAATTTTATTATTCAAGTCTAATATAACATGTGATATAACATAAAATTAATCTTATGTTGTTTAATATAACATGATATAGTATATAAATTTTAATCTTATAATATAAAATTAATATACCATAAAATTTAAATCTTAAACATAAACATTAATATAAACTTACTTTTGATATATATCAATGATAAATATATTTTTGAAATAATAAATTATAGTATATATATTCTTTTTTTAAATACATTTTTACACATTTGATCATATATGCTCATATAAAGAATCTAGAACTTATGTAGACTATAGTTAAATTTAATACTATACTAATATGTGTTAATTATTATAAAATAATATACTTATACTATAATATAAATAGACTAATAATTTAGTATATGTAAATATTATATCATTACTAATATAGATAAGCCATAAAATGAAAAAATCAGACCTAACTGAAATCGAAAAAATCGAAAGTTTCGATTTCAATAATGAATCAGTCTGATTACACCTCTAGCATGTGGATTTTTTCACTGTGCCTTAAATCTCAGGGTGACGTTGAAACAATCTTACTCCAACCTTGGTCATATCCTTTTGGTCATATAACTCTTCACCTAATTGATATGATAATCAATGTGAATGACCCAAAAAAATGTGTATGAGCTTTGCTGAATCCCAAGAATCTTCAAGCAAATGGTAATACCGTACGTAGTTTTAGGAGATTGTTGAAAAATGAGATAAGATGAGAATTTTATGAAAAATATTAAGATAGAATGATATTTAAGAAGGAAATGAGATGGAATGATATGAGATGAGATGAGATTTGTTTCCAAACATCCCGTAGCATATTTGAAGGTGAGTGGCAAAGAAAAAAAATATATTTACTTTTTCTTATTATAAATCATAGATAAATGATATTTATAATCATAGAATACATAAACGTTGAAGCTTTGCTATGCACTCCTTCTAAAAGAGAATAAATATGAAACTTACATAAAAAAAAGATTTTTTTAATAGTGAGTCTCACTCTTTTTTTTAAAAAATGCGCGATACTTGTATAATTCATGACTGTATCTAACATTACTGTAAAGCATATATACGTGGACCTTGTATTATCATTCTGGTAAAGATGTTCATCGGAGAGCAGGGTTCGGGAGTAATAATATTGCCACTTTGTTTTCATGATTTTCTTTAATGAGCAGCGTTTTGATTAAATTTTCTCTCTAATTGTATATGTATATATATATATATATATATATATATTAAGAAATAAACTCATGGCATCATCTTTTGATTTATTACTACAAGGAAGAGACATACCAGTTAAATTATAATTCAACCGATTGTAGTGTAGATTGTTGAATTCCTTTTTATGTTTCCTATTTTTTTTTTCTTTTGTCTGTACAAATTGATAAAGTAATATATATAAATTTGATTTATCAATACATTGTTATTGATAATATTTTTTAAAATTACTTACCCAGAGAAAATTTGTATCATATATTTTCAACAGATCGACCTTTGGTATGAGTCTATCTCAATTAAAAAACAGGTCTAGTTATATCAAAAAGAAAATAAAATAAATGAATAAATTTTTATTATTTAGACCTCTGGACTTGGAATTGTAGGATATTAAAAAATCTTTAATTCAGCTTTCGCTTACTCTTAGAGATCAGAAATGTACTCATTAGGGATTAGATTTGACTCTTATATATAATTTTGCATGAGAGACCATCCTCCAATTATTAGAAAATTTGACATATTACATTATTATTTTATTTTTATTGACTGTTATGAGGTTGCATTATTAATCAATTTTCGAATTTTTATTTTTTTTAAAAAAATAAGATAATCCAAGAGTAATAAAAAATGTCGTAAAATAGTAGTGTAATATATAATATTACTCCAAATAGCAGTGCCTATAGCTTCTCGGTATCTAAGCCGTTTCTATTCGATTTTTAACCGGTAAGATGCTATTTTTGTCACGTCTAAACTGAGAAGTCACGTATGTTCTCCCTTATTATTTAGCAAAAAAATAAAAAGATTTTTATAATTATTATTCAAAAAAGAAAAGAACTTTCCTATGTGTAATTTCCTATCTTCTACATCATAACATTTAGATTCCTTATTTAAACTTACTTAAAACAAAGGCCAGGGTAACCTTACTTTGTCACACAGTCATTAAGAAATAAACTCCATTGCTCAATATGGGATATACTCTTTATCCCAAGGGCTTTTTATTTCTCAAGGGCTTTGGGTGGCATAAGGGGTCTTTATCTATATGATTGGTTTACAAGGTCTAGAATGGGGCCCCAAGCCGTCACATGCAGTCTGCATTCAACTATCTAAGCCGTCATATGATTGGTTTACATGGTCTAGAATGGGGCAAGCTGCCACATCACTCAACTATCTAAGCCCATGAAGGATTGCTGGTGCCACTCGTTGTTTGATTCAACTGATCCACCCTCGACGAGAAGATTCAACTGATCCACCCTCGACGAGAAGTGTTATAATTATAAGGAGAATTTATAAAAATAAATTTATTTATTTATATAATTTTATATGATTTATTATAATTATTTTATAATAAAAATAATTTTATTTTTATAATTTAACATATCACATTAAATTATATCAATTTGTAAATTTATTTTTATATATATTACCTCATGTTACGGTTGAAACCTTTCACTTCTAATGATACGTGTCATTGAAATCTCTTGACTTCACTTTTAAAAATATAAATACAATAATAGGAAAGGCTCACATGTCGTTGCATTGATTTCGACATTTTTGAATTTACAGATCTGTAGAAACAGTTTATTGGTAAACATATACAACTTTTTCAAACAGTACTGGAAATGATTTATGCAAACTACTTTTGGATTCCTAAAATTACTACACAGAAAAATTTATTTATGTATTAACAGTTGCATTTCTCTCCACTACAAGAAATAGGCCTTATAGCAGCGATTTTCTATCTACTGCAAAATAAATCGCCGCTATATGTAATTTTTGCCAGCGATTAAAAACTCGCCGCACGTTTTAAAATCCAATCCTCATTAAAAATACCGGGCCGGGCCAAATGCAACAATTGCAGCGATTTAATAGATTCTAGCTGCGAAAACAATCGCCGGGATATAAAATCACATGTTGTAGCGACATGAAATCGACGGGATAGCTCTGGGCGCGAAATCTAATTTATTTCCCCCTTTCCCTCCCGTCCCGAGCCTTACCCATTTCTAAAATCATCTCCGTTCTTCCTCGCTGCTTCCACGTTCTTCCCCAGTTCGGCTACCTGCAATTAAATCCACCAACTTCACACACACGACTTCATCTCCATTTTCAAATACGCCCCAAAGCTTCTGCGCCTCTGACCTCCACTTCATTTTTCTTCCCCACAGAAGCGAGGGTCGTAATTTTTGGAGTAGTTCTTATGGAATCAAGTATCAGAGGGCAAGCATATTCCACCAAGACTCTTGGAGTGAATTCCTTTAGTGAACAGAGGTATTGCTTGGGGTAATTTCTCTCTCTCCACCTTCATATGTAGACTGGTTGCTTTACAACAATCGGTGCATTTTTCTTGTAGACTAATTTCCATCTGTTTGAGTCAGGAAGCTTGATGCTTTTTGCACGAAAATGCCACCTTTAAATTTGCATTTTGTGTAGGTGTTGATGTGGGGCGTTAATAGTTAGTAATTTTTGGGTGATATTTTTAATTTGCACACCATAGATACATATATATATATATATTATATACATGTCCAACCAGGAAATAAATTAAATTGATTTTTGTTGGTCTGATAATTACACCCTCTAGCTAGGCTGCTAGTGTTATAAAGTCATGCAAGTTATTTTGGTGTCCAAAATAAGCTATCTCACAGCCCTGAAGTTTCTGTCTGTTAAAATTGTGCATGATGATGATATATTAGAAAGACTTCCATAAATATGTATTTAGAAAGTGTATATATATATATATATATATATATATCATTATAAGAATATATTTGATTACCGATGGAATTAAACAATAGTTTAGCAGCTTGGACTTTTCTGGACAAGTAAGAATACTGTATATGTGTAGGATTTGAAATTAGTGATCTTTCTTGATTTTAGATATGCTTTTCGAGAAAGTGGATGTAATGCGAAGGGAATGAATATTTCATATTTTGAATGTTACATTGATGTTTTCTTGAGATTTTATATGATGCGAAAAAGAAGACTAAATGTGATAGATGCTAAAATATTCACCTCTGGTTTCTGTTTTGTTCAAAGGCTATTTTTGTCTACGAATCAAATGTTTTATCATTCATGTTCTAAATATTAAAAAAATTTTATCAGTTGTATTTTCTCAAGACTTGAATGATGTGGATTTGATTTTTAAAAAAAGTTTTTGAACCAAACTAGTGTTGAGGCTTTTATTGAAATTATCATGTGTATGTTTCCTATTCTCTTATTTTTGAAATTAGTGATCTTTCATGCTATTTGTAAGATCTGAAATTAGTGATCTTTCTTGCTATTTGTGTATGCTTTTCATCAAAGTAGAGATAATGAGAAGGAAATGAAGGTTTGGCAGTTTGAATGCTGCATTGCTGTTTTCTTGGGGTTTAGTGTGATGAAAGAAAGAAAAATAAATGTGCTAGATGCTAAAATATTGAGTTCTAGCTTGTTTTTTGTTCAAAAAGTATTTTTGTCTGGAAATCAAATGTGGCATTATTTATGCTGTATGAAATACCGAAAAGTTTTTATTGGTTTTATTCTCTCCGAACTTAAATGATGTGGATTTCTTTTTTTAAAAAAATTTTCTGAACCAAACTAATTTTGAGGCATTCATTCAAAAGGCTCACTCAAAATTCATATCATATTTGTTCTCTTGTTGGAAGTACAAACTTAGTTATGGTAGGTTGAATAACTTTTGATTTTAATCTCAATCATTGTTCATTAGAAGCAAACAGACCGTTGTGACTCATTAGCATTTTCATTGCCTTTTCCTGGTTATTTTGCATTTATAAAGATTCTCATTGTTTGTTTTTTCCCTTATATATTTTCGGAAATCGAAGTTGTTACTGGCCGACAGGTGAGCCTGAGTACATGATCGGTATATTAATTATGGTCCAAAACTGTACGTTTACATATATATAGCAGTAGTTTATAAAATCAGGAACACAAAGCTGAAAGCTATATATTTATATACATGATATATATATATATATATATAGGTACTTACCGAGATGAAACCATGTCTCAAAGTGAGATAATCAACTTTTGCTACGGAATGGAAGAATTGTCTGAAGAACATTTCTGCATGCATGGACCACATGAATCAATTATATCCAAACTAGCTAGCACGCACTCAGACACAGACTATATAAAAGGAGCTAGCTTATAATAGTTGGGTATGCAACAACTCACAATCCAGAGCTGAAACGGTGTTCCCGTACAAGAACTCATGTGCCGCCTTCCAAATGTGGTTTGCCTTGTAAATCTGAATCGATTGGGATCTGATTTATAATATTAATGATATTAGTCATGCAATTGCATGCACGTACCATCGAGTAGTAGTACTACTACTTATTAATATATATATATATATATATATATAATTAATTAAAACTATATATATTCATTTGATAACTTTTACTACATTTTTTTTATATGAATTGGCTTTTTTAATTTAATCTTATTAATTACTTGATCTGATGATCCGTAGCTAGCTAGCTAGCTCATACAGACATTAATATCAGAAGTTAAAAAATAAAAAATAAAGCTAGCATTAAGTAGCCGAACTTTCATGATATTTATATACTACTAATTAACTACATGATGACTAGGTAGCTAGAACGTATATTTTGCATTTATCAAGATTCTCATTGTTTGTTTTTTCCCTTCTTTCCTCACACATAATGCTCTAGTTCACTCTCGCAAAAATTGAATTTGGAATTTTCTTTAGTTTTTGTATTTAGTTTTTGTTTTTTGAATGTTTCTTATTCTCTTATTTTTGGGGTCTAATCTGGCTATAGGATTTGAAATTAGTGAGTGTTTCTTGGTCATTATGTATGCTTTTCAAAAGACATTTTTGTCTAGAAATCAAATGTTTTATACAGCTATGTTTTGAATAACAAAATTTTTTACTTAGTTGTATTTCCTCAGGACTTGAATCATGTGGATTTTTTTGGGGAAAAAAAGTTTCTAAACCAATCTAATTTCGATGCATTATTGAAAAAGGATCACCCACATGCATATCATGTGTGTGTTCTATTATTGGAAGATTTACACGAACATATATATATATCGCATATATATATATACATATTATATATATATTAGTTTCTTCTCTAAAGTTCTGCTTGATATATATATTCTCAACCAAGGCATTAACTAAACATCTTGCAGCTATATACAGACCAAGGCATTAATAATCAGGCCCATAATTATTTTGCTTTTTTCTGATGCTCTCAACTTTATATATAGACCTTAGATCGATCTGGGCATGCAGCATCGTAGACTTTGTTCAAGGAGTTTGGTCCCTATAAGTATCCTGAATTATACTAAAAGGTTTGTGTATGGTTCCCTGGTGATTATGCCCCATGTGGTTTCAGGATTTAAAGGATTAAAAATTTTAGTGGATCATGCAAGCATGAACATGATCTTATATATATAGGCATCTTAGCCAGAATTAGCTATATATTGGTTGATGGCAGCTTAAGTATAATGAACTACTCCTCTAGCTAGCTAGCTAGGCTCCATATGGTTATAGTCCATATATATCCTCCATTTAAAGAACAAATAACGTATGTACACAACCTCAACCCACGTATTTAATGCAGTTTTTTGTTAGAGGTAATTAATGAGGAATCTGATCCCTAGCTATTGGACTAGGGCTTCTCAAAACAGTGTCATCTTTTACTCATGCATAAAAGTTAAATGTAGGCTTATTGAATATTGATATTTATTTCTACTCTTTTTAATATTGAGAAGATCTTCTGTTTTAAATATTGAGTTTGAATCATTTTGTGACTATGTTTAACCCTTTATCACTATGTGTTAAACTAGTGGAGATGAGAATGTATTATTTTTAACACTTTTCTTCAAGATAATAGCCTATGTAAGCAATCGATGATTTTATTCAAACTAGTAGGTTCGATTAGAATTTTCTGGTTTGTCAAGAGCTACTCTTGTATGGGTGTTCTATGCTTTCACACAAAAATGATGTGAATTCTCAGGTTTTCTTCAAATCTAGTATGCTTGGGTTGTGTAGTTGAGATTGTGGTTAAATGAGGGATGTTTAAGAGCATGAATGTACTAAAGCTGCTAGCTGTCCATTCTTTTTAGCCGAAAATTCTGCACTGCACTCTGTTTTGCTTGCATGCTGTCCATTTCATTCCCATTTTTCATTTGCATCTTTTGCTCAACCAAAGTTATTTCTTTGTATGAAAAACTGTTGAAAACAAGGGACAAAAACCAGCCATTTTGTAATCTTTAAGCTTTAACTTTTCTGTACTAAGTATTGAGGCAAATATTATTTCCTTGGGGAACTCGATGAAGTTCTTTTTGCATATAGAGATTAATTTATCTTACAATTTAAAAAGCTGATCATTTCATTGAATGATCACAGCAAACTATATAAATTTATATTAAGGGTGTATATATAAGTAGGTATGTATTTCAGTTTCTATGCAAAAAGAACTATTTGTAATTTCTGTTTGTGATCAACCAAACATTTATCTTTCTATGTGATCTATAAACATATACTTTTATTTGCAAAATGAAGTTGTACTAGGCTATTTGTGTTATTACTTTTAAGAATGACACAAATATATGAATCTTTTATCCCAACATATTTGTGTTATTACTTCTAATATTTAGTCTATAAAGCCACCACCCGGCCAATTTTGTAACTACTAATTAAATGAAAACTAAATAATATATAGCAAAGAGTTAAATTTATCAACTAAAATATAATACATCAAACAGAAATAAATATCTTGTTTAAAGTTAAAATTTATTAAAGGAAAAAAAATTAAGAGGAGCGTGACATCATCTAAGTTATAATGATATATATATATATATATATTATATATTATCTTCCATATTGGAGCTAATTGTCAAACAATATTGTATTAATGTTACGGAGATCATGATGATGATGGGATCTCGCACTATGTTCAATTACTCACATTGGTACTACATTATTTACATAGTACTAAACTTATACATTATAATATATATATATATATATTTATATATATATATATAGTCCATGCATTACGTATTTTTTGCGCAACTTATTATATATATATATATATACACATATATATATGAAGCAGTACTACTAGCTTATAAACAGAATCAACTATCACTGATTGATCAACTAATACCTAAAATTTTCCATTTCCATATTCTGCCTTATGAGCACATACGTGCCATCCATAATGCTTTAGTTCTAATATATTTTTTTATTTGTTTGAACCATAATTTGAGTATCAAAGGAGCTACACTTGACTGGGGATCAGTAATTGTTAAATGAGTCCCACGACTCCCACCTAAATATGATTTCTTCCATAGAGAAATACTTTAAATACAAAGTAACTTTATGCCAGTTCTGTGACTTAATCATGTATTACGCCAACTTTACATAGTTTTATATAATCATTTTCCATTATGTTACTAGCTGGTTTTGTCCAGTTGGGAGTTTCAACACTGAACAGCCAGCAAATGAAATTGATTGATAATTTGATTTTAGTTTTTATATATATGGAGGAGTAGTCCTATTTATGCCAGTTCTTTCCAGGTTATAGTGCAGACGTGAGTACTGCCATATATCCTAATACTTTCTATATATATATATAGAAAGTATATACTAGAAGATTAAAAGCACTAAGCAGAACTTTATGTATTTGTCAAATAGCACAGTTGAGTGTAGCTTCCCCTTGCATATGATCTAATATATAAGACCAGATTCAAAGTCCCTATGTGAGATGAGACAATCATCACTAGTAACCATATCATTTCAGCCAATCAAGAAGTCCTTTAATGGAGTTAAAATATTGTGAACTTGGGTTCTTCATTGGTGCTTCATTAAAATTCCTGAACACTTAAACTTCTCAGTTACATTTGCATAGTAACTTGGGATATTTAGCCATTTAATTGTTGGCCAGAAAATGCACCAACCCCACTCTGTCCTTCTCTCTTTTCCTGCTAGGGTAGAAAACTGTAAATAAATATATTTTCCACTGTTTTAACGATATTACTTTCTTTAGGGGTATTCATCATACAACTTTTTTTTACTACTCTTATTCCAGGACCATACTTAGTATGCCCCTTTTGCCTTCAACACCAGCCTCCCTTCAGCTTATCCCATCCTACTTTTTTTAAACCTTCATATGCAAAAATTAAAAACATCAAGTTTCCTTCATTTTATTTATGTGGCTTTTGCTTGTCTTGATTTTGAGGGCTAAAATGCAGAGAGCAATCATTTTATAATTGTAAGAGCCATATAATGCATAATCTCTGTATGAAGTTCAAATAAAAATTCATTTCCAGATATGCTTCAAAATTCTTGACTCGAGTTGAACCCTAAAATGCAAATATTCATTAATGGAAATGAATAGATACCATGCCCCAATACCTACAACAATTAGCTTCCCCTTGCATATATATGCTATTCATGTTTCTAATACCAACAAAGTGTATATCGCATACTAAATTGAAAGCAGTTTGTTGCAATTTCAGGGTTACTTTTAGTGTCATGTAGTTGAGATTTGCTAAAAGTAATTTTATTAATTGGAGTGATTTAGATCGAACTCAAGTATTGATTTGGTATTTTATTCATTAATTGAATAAAATATTCATTAAGCATTGAATGGATTGTTTAGCCCGTGGTATTAATATGTACGTTGTCTGAGCCGATCTCAAGCTTATAACTAGCTTTCCTACTTTGTGCACTAGTATACGGGACATCCTATTTCAAATTGCTATTTTTTAAAAAATGAAACTACACTTACTTAAATATTGAAAGTACAATACCATATGAAATACTATTGAACTTATAGGAACTCAACCCAATTGTTGCTTCCATCCATTTATCTTTCATGTACAAAACCCAACGGCCTTTATTGGACAGCAAACATGCAATTTGAATGATGCTCTAGTTATTTATTTAGGATGCTTGGAATAAGGACTTTTAAAGTTTGGCTTAGTGCTAAGTATGGATAGAAGTCAAATAGTTTGATGTCGTGCTTGTTAGTTGATTTTCCCTAAGTTGACAGGATGTAAGGAACGTGCTTTCTAGTTGAAATTATATAGTTGGAAGATGCAGTTAAGCTTGTGATTAAAATCATTACTCTTATATTTGTTTGCTTTTATTTGTATATTTTTCTTTTGTTTATTGATTTCGTTTGTGTTAGGCTCTTCTATATATTAAGATTTAATCTGACACTTTATGTTACATTTTTGGGTGCAGATTGTAGGACGGATGTGCTGTCATTTTGATTGAAAAGCACTTGGTTGAGCCCGACGGCCTTATTGGTGAGCCATTTCACCTAGGGGTGAGCTGAAACAATTTGTATTGGGGATTGAAGGTAACGAATACCCATACACGTCCGTAGTTCCTTCTTCCTTTCATTTCATGAATTCTCAAAACATAGATGGATGTTTTGTTGTTAGTGTTATTATATATGCTAGACATAGCTTTGATTGGTTAATATATATGGTTTATTATTAGATAATCCATCTAATAATAATTGTATTCTACTTAACAAATTCCACATGCTGTTTGTTCTTTGTTTTGGGTGATGTTGTTTGCCGGTAAATGTATTTTTCCTTGTGTGGCTAATTAATTAATTTGAATTTGAGTTAGAGTCGGCAGTGCTATGATTTAGCATATCCTTTACTTAATAACACAGTTCGTAGATATAAAATAACAACAAAGTACTCAAGGATCCTTAAGCAAGACCATGCAAAAGATGTCAACTAAGAGTAATTCTGCATGCAAACCCAAAAACAATTATTACTATAATTGAATATAATCATTTAAGTACTGCTTAATGCATCTATGTTTCAATCCTATGATTAAACAATTATTTTCTTAGATTATGTATATCAGACAAGTATTATAAGGAATTGCCTAAAACAGTATGGAGTATATAAGGTAGATAAGTAGTTTCTTCCGACCAAACAAGAAAAAGTGGTCAGTGTTATGGCCTCACAAACGAACTCAAATTCCCAACTGAGATGATATCAAGAAAACCTGATATCTTCTTGAATCTTCTATCTTTTCTTATCTTCCATATATAATCTTCAACTATAATGTCGGACCAATTATAGTTGTTTGCTTACTTTTGTTAGGAAAATTGCTTTAACAATATTACATCATCTATCTACGATGAATTGTAATTTCCATAGATGAAAACATGTTTCCGAACTCACCCACCTCAAAGAATGAAATGGAAATTTTAGACAACATAATAAAGCTATGCTTCTGATTCAAGAAGTGTAATTTTTTTTTAATAATACAAGTAAATAGGCATTGCCCAAGTACATATGAGGTACTTGGGCAAACACCATATCTTTAGTTCAGTATTTGTTACATGATTCCAGTGGTGTATGCAAACACCATAGCTTAGACCACCTTCCTATATCCCAAGAAAGCAACTTATTTGTAAGTTGTAGGCACGAGTAAGCAACACAGTTCATTGCCTTGAAAAAATGAACTGTTACACACATATGCTCTTTAAATAAACTATATTACACTAACCTTTGGTATGCAATAACTGAACAGTGCCACACATATATGCTCTTTAAATAAGCTGGCAACCTCTATAACATCCTTCACAGTCTTGATTAGAGTTTCCTGAATTCCACGTAAAGGTTACTCCCATTACCTCCACGCTCTAAAAGCCTAGTGTCTCAACCACCTTCTAATATGCTTTTTATGAAGTGAACTAGGTGCCTCCAATTCTCTTCTTCAAACAACTTCTTATTCATTCTTCCAAACGTGAATGCGCACTATGGTGAGTTTTTCATCGAACTTAGTTGTTTACGGTCCATGCTTAACTAACTTTCTTCCTCTCCCATATCGTGCTTCAGATGGACAAAAGTTGGATGAATGATCCCGATAGGCTTGTATCACCTGCATACGCCGAAGGCGTTAAATATTTCCTCGCACAAGCACGAAACCATGCAAGTGGAAGGGATCGCATCCGGTGTCCATGTCGTTCATGCCTTAACAATCTGTGGCTGCCTATATTTGAGGTGGAAACTCATTTGTTTATGAAAGGGATCAACCCAAATTACACGCAGTGGATATTTCATGGGGAGGAGGATACAACATTCTACGTGAGTGATGAAGATATTGATGATGATATCAACCAAGAAGACGATTACATAGATGACATGCAGGATATGTTGGATGACATCCGGGCAGGCACCTTCGATGATGCGCCCCAAGATAGCACTCCTGCAGCAAACAGGCCACGAGAGACGGTAGATTCACCATCTTTCGAGCAACTACTAGAGGATGCCCGACGTCCGTTATTTGATGGGTGTACAAAATTTTCCAAACTGTCATTCGTTGTCAAGTTGTTACACATCAAATCAATCGGTGGGTGGTCTATTAAGTCATTTGACATGCTACTTGATTTGTTGAGGTCTGCCTTTCCTGATGCCCTATTGCCACAATCATATGAGGAGTCAAGGTCGTTGGAGCGCGGTTTGGGCTTCAAATACCACAAAATCCATGCGTGCCCCAACGACTGCATGTTATTTTGGAAGGAAAATGCAGCTCTTAATGAATGCCCTGTATGTAAGGCTTCGAGGTGGATACCAAATACACACGGACAGCGTGCGGTACCTCAAAAAGTGTTGCGTCACTTTCCTTTGAAACCGAGATTGCAGCGTCTCTTCATGTCTGCAAAGATAGCAGGTGATATGCGATGGCACAAAGAGCAGCAGACGAAAGAAGATACTTGTATGAGACATCCGGCCGACTCTGAGTGCTGGAAGAAATTTGATGAAGATCATGGCTGGTTCGCTTCGGATCCTCGCAATGTTAGGCTCGGTCTGGCAAGTGATGGCTTCACTCCATTCAACAACTTGGCTAAACCTCATAGCATTTGGCCAGTCATCCTTGTCCCCTATAACTTGCCGCCGTGGTCATGCATGAAAGACCAATTCTTCATGACATCTCTGATTATTCCTGGCCCAAGGTCACCAGGGAATGAGATTGATGTATACTTGCAGCCGTTGATCGATGAACTGCTTGAATTTTGGGAAGATGGGGTACCTACATATGATGCCTCAACCAAGGAGACGTTTATGTTGCATGCTGCCTTATTGTGGACAATCAACGATTTTCCTGCCTACGGGAATCTGTCTGGCTGGTCAACAAAGGGAAAATTGGCTTGTCCGTCTTGCAATGCAGACACAGACTCTAATTGGTTGAAATATGGCCGAAAACATTGTTACATGGGACATCGTCGTTTCTTACCCCCAGATCACATATGGAGAAGGAGGAAATGGTTGTTCAACGGTAGAGAAGATCATCGCATGCCACCAAGGGAATTTGGTCCTGAAGAGATTCAAAATCAATTGCAGATGATTGGGGATGTTCAGTTTGGCAAATCTCATAGGAAGAAAAAACGCACTGCTGAAGAGCTGAACTGGACAAAGTGTAGCATATTCTTCGTGTTACCTTATTGGTCAACAGTTCGACTTCGGCATAATTTAGATGTTATGCATATTGAGAAGAATATTGCCGACAACATCTTATTCACTTTAATGAATAGTCCAGGGAAAAGTAAGGATAACATCAATTCAAGGCGTGACTTAGAGCTTTTGGGCTATAGAAAAGAATTACACTTGATATGGCATGGTGATCGTGTAACAATGCCACATGCACAGTACACATTAAACGTCGAGCAAAGGAATAAATTTTGTGAGTGGTTGTCTGATATCAAATTTCCAGATGGGTTCGCTTCCAATATCTCGAACTGTGTATCTCGACGTGACTGCAAAATCTCAGGGTTGAAAAGCCATGACAGTCACGTTTTCCTTCAAAGACTACTCCCTATTGCTGCTGGGGGGTATTTAAGAAGTGACATTGGCTTGGCTTTGACTGAACTTGGTACTTTCTTCAAAGAGTTGTGCGCTCGAACACTCGATGTCAACCGCCTGGCCCAACTCCAAACTGATGTTGTCACCATTCTATGCAAACTGGAGATGATATTCCCTCCTTCCTTTTTCGATGTTATGGTCCACCTAGCTGTCCATTTACCCCGTGAGGCCAGACTTGGGGGTCCAGTACAATATAGGTGGATGTACCCATTTGAGAGGTATCTCGGCAAATTCAAGCGGTATGTTAAGAATAAAGCCCGCCCAGAAGGTTCAATAGCCGAGGCTTACATTCACACCGAATGCTTGACATTCTGCTCCATGTATCTCAAAGATATTGAGACGAGGTTTAGTCGACCGGACCGCAACATTGATGCTGACGAAGAGGGCACGTTAGATGGGTTCAAAATTTTCAACCAGAAAGTTCGTCCCTTGGGTATGCCTTCGAACGTGCAATTAGAAGATAAACTATTTAGGGCAGCCATCTGGTACGTGCTCAATAATTGTGCGGAGATTGGACCTTATATAGAGTAAGCATTAACGAGTCTACTTAAAAATCCTCTTTCATTCTATACAATTTGTTATGAACCCAGTACCATCTAACTTCAATATGTTGCTTCGCCTCGATGCACCAAATGCAGGGAACACTACGATAAATGTAAGGTGCAACACCCAGATTGCATCGAGCGCACGCACCAAACTGAGTTCCCAACTTGGTTTAAGCAACGTGTAAGTTCTTATCCATTCCTATGTAAGATGTGCTGCTATAGCTTTCATTTTATATGATTTGGATCTAATCGAAAATAAACGTTATGAAATTTGCTTTTTTAAATATATAGATCCAGGAACATCGAACCTCGCATACACTTGATGTGTCCGCTGATCTGTACGCGTTAGCTTGCGGGCCTGACCGTTGGGTTGCAACATATGTTGCTTGCATAATAAATGGAAAAAGGTTTCATACGAAACAACGTGAACTTCGCCGTCGTACACAAAATTCTGGAGTGGTGGTAACTGGTGATGAGGCCACAAATAATTTGGACTTCTATGGAGTTATTAATAATATTGTAGAGTTACGCTACATGGAGTGGCGTCGGGTGTACCTGTTTGAATGCGATTGGTTTGATGTTGGTGATCGAAAACGAGGGGTGCGGGTGGATGACCATATGATTAGTGTCAACATGAACAGGACTTGGTATAAGGATGAACCATTCGTGTTGGCGAGCCAGGCTGATCAATGTTTCTACATAAGAGATTTAAGGGCGAAAGGGAATTGGGGTGTTGTGCAGAACTATGCAAATAGGAATGTATACAACATTCCGCCACTGCCGAGAGTTCTTGAAGTACTTGATGGGGAATCAAGTACTCCTGATGCCGATCAAGAAGATGAGCCATCATATTATTATGAACCAGTGCAGTGTGATAACACAGATCAAGTGGCAACTCAACTGAATAGGCCTGATATACTACCTAGCCATGTAGATGCACGAGAAATCATGGATCCGGTTGGTCAACGCATAGATTCAACAGGCTTTATCAATGATGACATGATCACTTCTGAGTCTGGAAATGCGGCCAGTGAGGGGGAATATTCAGATGAAGAGGACCTATCAACAAATGAGGGGGAACATTCAGATGAGGATGGGCACACAACATCTGATGAGTCTGGCGACCTATAAATATAACCCAGGAACTTCGTTCATTTAAGGTTGAGATATTAGAATTCTTGTTCGAAATTTCCATGTGTATATAGACATCTGACAATATGAGATTGACTTTGAAATTGGTATGTGTATATAGACAGTTCAATATGAGTTTGGGTGAAATATATGTTTTGATTTATTTTCTTACTACCATGAAGAAAATCATTTTACCTGGCTCGAACTACTTATTATGCAAACTCATATTTTCTTATTATGCAAGTAGCAAACAATCTTGAGAGTAGTATTCAAGTTTTACAACATCTATACCTAAATTAAATAGTATCTAACATGTGATTTAATTTGCTTCAGGTTACGTTCAATATTGGGAGGCTGTGTCAACTGGGATGCACTATGCCGTATCAAGGTATATATACGGCCGACTCTCAGTTATTCGTTTGTCTATTTAAAGTCTCATAGTGTAAGGGTTAGTCTACCTAAAAGTAACTGAAAATGGTAGATAAATTTGCTTGTTTACGAACTTGTCTGTGCATATTGCGATTATTTTGTATCAATTAGGGCATCAATTTTATCCCACTATGTTATTAACTTGTACTCGTGCAGGTAATCAGCCGGGACCCAGTTCAAGAGGTGGAGGCAGACTTCGAGGCCTTCGAGGTGGAAGGCGTTATATCCCATACTCAGGTCGTCACTGCCGACCACGCGGTGCGAAATTATCTTCATATCATAGCACGGAGGAGTGTAATCAATCCTCCTCGGATGACTCAACACAGCCCCCAAGTCCCCCACCATGCGTTGTGGCAACTCACGCGCCACAACCTATTCAAGAACCCCAACCAAATACTGCTGGGGAACAATCACCTACTGGAGAACAAACTGGTGCATGTTTTTCCAATACGCTAATTTTGAAAGCATTAGCATGTTTGAATGTGTTATTAAGTGTGAATATTCCACATTACACTTTAAAATACTAATATATTGTACCTTAAAATACAGCTGCAGATGCCCCAGTGGAGACCGAAGGAACGCAAGAACAGAGGAGACGAACTCGTGGGCCATCTAGATGCATTTTCTTTGACAAGCTAAGGAAGAACGGGAAAGTGATGCTGAAGATAAACGATGGTGAGACAGCCCCATGTTGTGAACACGCTTCTATGTTCACAACACGAGTATCGTGGATTGTGAAACAATACTGTGACATGAGTTACAAGCGTTGGTCGGATGTGCAACCAGCGATTAAAGAGGAGCTCATTGACCGTGTTCGGGTAAGTAAAAAATTTAATTGTCCTTGTTTGGGGTGTTGTTTATGTAGTATAATCATCGCCTAAATAACGAGATGACACATTGATTGTTTGCATGCTGCCTTATGTAGAGTGACTTTGTGTTGGACTGGGATCGCGAAAACCACCGATTGACGGTGACAAAGGCCTTACGTAAGCGCTTCAACTCCTTCCACCATGACTTGCACAAGATTTATGAATCCTATGGAAGCCACGCAGAAGCGTTGGCTAATGGAACTAGTCTGGTGGACCCCATTGTATGGGTGAAGTTGTGTGAAAGGTGGGGCAGCGATGCCTTCAAGGTACAGATAGTCTTTCTCACATACAACCATATAATATGTATATATTTAATATGTCTAAATATTGTGGTGGAAAATCTGTTTGTCTATTATAAGTAATTGTTCCCTATTGTGTATGACAGAAAATTTCAGCTCAAAATCGGGAGAACCGAAACAAGCAGGCCATTAATCACACATCAGGACGAAAATCATTCGTCCGATTACTTGAGCAAAAGGTATGTCTAAGGGAAAACAATCTTTTAATTTTAAATAGAATAGTAAAAATGCACTTTACTTGGAGATTTTAGTGACAATATTACTTTACTATCACTAAAGGTGGTTACTCATAGCTTTGTTGTTCAAATGTCACATGGTTCATACAAATGACAGCGCAATGAGAATGGGAATTTGGTCGACTTCTACAAAGAGACGCGTTGGTCGAAGAAAAAGAATGCATTTGTCACCGATGCTACAGAAAGTACTTATGTGAGTAGTGCAGAAACAGCCGTTGGGATCTATGTTTCTTTCTATACTGTCGTGCATGCCTTAATATAGCACTAGCTGATTATTTGTTAATAATCGCTGCTTTCTCAATGTGCAGAAGGAGATGCAAGGTAGGTTGGATGGCCTAGGACCAGAGCAACGTAGTGATGAGGCAGCAGCGACTGTCTTTAGGGAGGTTCTTGGCCATCGACCTGGATATGCACGGGGACTTGGGGAAATGGTCATCCCCGAGTCAAGTAGACAACGTGACAAAGTTGAAATGCAACAATACATGTCTGAGGCTGAAAAGCACAAGAAAGATGCTGAACAATATAAGAAGGATGCTGAGCAATATAAGAAGGATGCTGAAGCTTACAAGAGTCAGCTGGATGCAATGAGGACAGAGATGCGGGAGCTGAGGGAGCATCAGATAGAAAATGACAAAGTGATGCAGTCTTTCTTTAGGGCTTTCCCGTCGTTCACTGAGTCAGTTCGACAGACTCAGTGTAACGATTCCCCCCGCCCATAAGGGGCTTCTCATAAAAGGGCACATTTTTTGGGTGGTTTTTTGTGATACCGGGGAGGCATGAGGTTTTTGTACTTACTCTATAAAAGGGCACAAAGGGGCTTCTCAAGGGTGTCGATGTGTTGTGCCTTTGGGTGGTTTTTGTACTTACTCTATACGACACTGGGCTATATATATATAAATATATATATAGTATTATATATATTTATATAAATCTTGGATCTATGTCTACACCGGGGATCTCTTGGATCTCTCATGGCCCCAATGAGGTTAGTATCATTTGGAGTTATCCACCATAAAATGTACTTGTACAAGTGAAGTGTTAAATATATTTCTAGCAACTTTGTTTTCCAAACCCGATGAATAATTCATTGATAGTTTTATACATAATTCCTTTTATTTTTTTTGATATATTTGAATCACAGAAGGCTGACATTCTGAGAAGCTTCCTTGAGATGAAGGAGAAGGAATTACTTGTGTTGGAAGAGAAGCTTAAGGCTAGAGAGAGAGAGTAAGTTCCGACACCTTTTCCCTGCTCTGTAAAAGTTTACTTACAACTTGTGTTTTATTTTTTTCCCGTGTAAAATGACATTGATCCTCTACACTTATGTATGTAGTTTAACTAGCTTTGTCGCTTTGGAAATTCTAGTAAATATGACTACTTTTGCACTGATCTCTCTCTCTCTCTCTCTCATTGAGCTGACCATTTGTGTAATAACATAATGGAATCTGTATAGCTTAAAAGGCTTTGAGGGTTGGACCACATTGTGGTGTATTGATGCTATGGTTTGGGTGTATAGAGAATTATTGGATTAGAATATGCATTGATTGGAAACGCAATCATGGTAATCTATAATTTTATGTACAATTTGTTATGGTTTGCTAAGTAGGAGTGTTACTGTGACGTAATTTGTAAGGCGTTGCAATTTCCCTTTAATATTTCTCACATTAATGCATATTCTACTATTTTTCATTTTTAAGAGGAAGGGGGTGCCATTGGGCCTCTTCCTTGACAAATTATCATATTTGAGCAGCCTCTTGCAGCTGCTCAAATATCTCTTCCGCTTTCGCAGAAAGTCCTTCCCTAGCAAATGCATTTACCAAAGCAGTATATGTGCAGATATTAGGTTTAATTATCAGATTGATTGAATGCATGGTCAATATCAGCTCATATATATATATATATATATATATATAAGCTAGCAGGTATGATCTATAATATCATATAAAGATATACAGAATGATATATATTATTAATCATTTTGCATCTAATCATAGTAGAAGCACTAGTGCCCCGTATTTCCTTCCATGGAAAAATTTTGCCTTTGGGGACTGGCATGGACCTAACTCATCCTCCCCAGCTCAACTCTCATGTCCGAATTAATCATGCAAGTCTTTGCTTTATTAGTCGTTTGGAAGTGTAACAAATGTAAAAAAAGATTATGTCTTCAGTTCATCCTACATGTTTTGCAACATAGCATCCATATTTCTCTTCTATGTTAAAAATATCAGAACATCATGCAGAAGCTTCACCTTACTAACATTTCTCATTATTTTAAGGATATGGCTTGTGAACCTCACCCTCGTTGTAGGGATAGATACTCATCCATGATGTCTAAGTTTCTCACCCTTTACAATGCCATATTTTATCCCAGCTACCAGAGCCTAATCGTTTTTTCTTTTCCATATATCTGACAAACTCTGTTTATAAAACCCCAAGAAACCACCAATTTAGAGGCCTGTGCACACTTCGCTGCACTTAAGTATATGATACCTAAACTCATCCCGAGCCACCCCATAGGTATCCCTTTGAAGCCTATAAATCTAGTGCATTAGCCATTAAGCTAAGCAGAAATTTGTCTTTCAGAGTATTTGATTGCCCCTTGAATCTCTTCACTACTTTTGACAAGAATATTTGGAATCCTCAAAATTTTCAATTTTTTTATTTTTGAGTGGCATTGATGGACCATTTGTTTAGAATTCATTGACATACTCTATTGTACATGTGATTGCAGCCTCTTTTTTAAGCAAGAAATGGAGCTATCTTTGATAGGCCTTCAGAATGCTGGAAGGACTTCACTTGTAAATGTTGTTGCAGTAAGTAGATCACCATGTTGAGCTTCTACTGTTGTTATTTTCTTTTTGTCCCTGTGGGTTGGTGCGCTGAAAACTTGTTTGTTTGTTTCTACTTTCTAGACTGGTGGATATAGTGAAGATATGATCCCTACGGTGAGTAATATTTTAGAAAGGGTTGTGCCTGATTTTAGTTTTACAAGTGAAGTATATACTTTTGCCAAAATCTTGGTTAATGATGATAACACTACTAATTAATTATGAAATGCAACATGCATTGGGATTCTCATCGCTGAAGAGCTGAGGGGGTGGGATTCGTTCCATCACATAGACTGGCTCGTAATAGTACATCATTCTCTTCATACCCTACCCTCCTCATGATCAACGACGTATATATATAGTGCCTATCATTTTGAGTATCTTCCTCTTAAGTTGTTCAGCACAGGCCTCACAGTGGAACTCATTAATAACAATGAGTTCCACTGTTATTAATCCAGAAACCTAGAGCACAAAACCACATACATGATGCGAGTTAAGAATATTGGCAAAAAAGTGAACTTCCATTGTTTATTTTTTTACTTTTTTCTTCAGTTCTAAGTAAAGATACTGCATTAGACCTGGGAAGCTCCAACTTCTGGGATGGGTTCACCCTCAGATGCTGGCAATGGGGATAGGACTTTGGTTCTTCTTTTTGGGAGTTTCATGATTTTCATGCACACAGCTTGAGGCTCCACTATTCCCTTTATGGTCACTTTTTTCTTTTTAGCCATGTCTACCTCAACCCCCTCCACTCCTGATACCATCCATAAACAGGATTAAATATACAAATAAAATTAGGGGGGGGGGGAGAAAGAGAGAGAGAGAGAGAGAGAGAGGAACCTCTAATTCCCATTATAAAGTCTCAATCTTCTTGGCACATCCAACACAATGCAAGTCCACGTACAAGACAAAAAAATTAGATGGTGGTTTTGCCTCTTCCTTCTCCTATGGCTTCTCTTGATCCTTCTTCTCCTCTGTTTTCTGATCTTCTTCTCCTATGGCTGAGCCTCTGCCTTAGCTTGTTCCTACCATATACAAATAAAAAACAATCAACCAATATTAGAACAAATTAAATGCAGCCCGAAAATAGTCAAAACGCATGGGAATGAATTAGAAACACTTGAAAAATACAAAAATATCACCTGTTTAGCTTCTTCCCCCATATCTCTCAATCAAGAATGAGATATCAAACTCAAGTTGTTTAAAATATAGGGAAGAATTTGAAGGACGAGAAAGCTGGAAAGGAGAAGGAGGGAGAGGATCAGGGTAACAATGAAATGAGAGTGATTATATCTATCTATATAGATATATAGATATATAGATATATAGATATGTATGCAGATCAAGGCGAAAGCATATATATATATATATATAAAAGACTTTATATATCTATATATATATAGATATATAGGTTTTTTTGTTCCTGGTTTCTTTCCCTGTCCAAAACTGGATGTGTTGCTTAGATATTGTAAATCTAACCCACTTATAAAAAAAATACTCCAATCCAGCCACGTATTTTGGTCAAGTCTGGAATCCTGATCCTCCACATGTTTTGAGGTGTCAAACATAAGTCTGGAGTGGATAGTGGATACTCCACTCATTTTGTCGAACATATTGATAAAAGCTATCTTCTACCTGCTTCTCGAGCAGCTTATCCAACATCATACTACTTATTTTGAAAAATTGATAGGCGTAATGCTCATGATTTTTTATATATTCTTACCATTTGTACAGATGGACAATAGAGGAACTGCTCGACGTGGGCTTAATGAAGGCTCTTTAAAATACAAGGCTGGCCAGATTTATGCTGATGATGAGCTGACTGGAGCCGCACCCCACATTTAAACGAGGGCTTGCTAAAGTTGGCCATATTGGGTTGTATGGGTGGAGTTATGGTGGATATCTTTGAGCTATGACCTTGGCCAGGTTTCCTAATGTCTTCTGTTGTGCTGTGTCTGGTGCCCATGTAACGGGCTGATTGTGATGCTTATTTATTATTAAGGATAAAAGCTCAGTTTGTATATGAGAATACATTAATACACCACCCCATTGTAATATATATGAGTTTGGATTTTATTGATGGGCTTGGATGGAACTTTATGTATTTATTTTGCATGTTATATTGATTAGCAACTTGAATGAATGAGTTTGGATTATGAATGGTGCATTTAGGAACAACTAAAAACCAGGCTTAGAAAGAAAATAAAGCTCAGGAAATTTAAACACGAATTGAGTTTTAGCGGCGAACTAAGCGCATTTTGCGGCGAATTTTCACTCGCCGCTATAAACATACTCATAAATTCACCTAAACCAGCGATGCACAAATCGCTACTATATTGCAATACCGGTGATTATTTATTCGCCGCAAATACCTTTATGTAGCAGAATGTGCATTACGGCGATCTTGGAAACTCGCTGGCTTTAATTATATGCCGGCGATTTAATATATCGCCGCCATATAATTACCTGTTTGAAAACAAATTCGCAGCGAGTGAAACATCGCCGTCTAATATTATTTGGCAGCGATATAATATTCGCTGCTATATACCATGAAGAATATAGCGGCGATATAATTTTCGCCGTTATATTGATATAGCAGCGATATTTAATCGCTGCATCATGATAATATACGTCGCTTTTTCTATTGCGGTGATTTTGTGGAGTGGCTGGCAAATATATTTGGCAGCGATATTTGGCATTTTTAGCGGCGAGTAGTAAACGCTGCTAATAATCTATCGTAGCGTTTAATGACAGAATCCTATTTTGAATTAGCGGCGATTAATTTGTGATCAGCAGCGAAAATAAATTCGCCGGGATATGTTTATATGGCAGCGAGTTTTGGTGTCCGTTGCAGTAGATCTAAAGTGGGGCGTTAATACCGGCAAAGTTCCAGCGATTAAAAAATCGCTGGCATATATGTACGCCAGCGATTTGTTGTGTTTTGCCAGCGATTATGTATCGCTGGCAAAATTGGTGAACCTTGTAGTGCTCTCAATTGGCTTGGAGCATTCTTCCTCGATTTTCTTCTTCCCCAACTGCAATAGAGAAAAAAGACTCATGAGATATGGATTATTTCGCTATAAAGAAAAGAGGGCTACATCCATGAAGAGAGGTCGTAAAAGTAAATTCATTATAAACTAATGTGACTTAATGTGATATGTTTGATTGTAAAATTCTTTTTCCTATAAAGTAGATCTGATATATCACATCAATTTATATCAATTTATGAATTTATTTTTATGAGATCTCATTCTAAATGAATCATTTTTCAGAAGAAAAATCACACCATTTATATGATGGAGTCCATAACAAGATGATATCCTCCTACAAAGCACATATATCCATTGCACCAAGTTACTCCTTACCACCAAATATTGTATGGATCTAGCATTGTATGAGTAAGGGGGGTTTTTTCCCCCTATCAGCCCACAGGGCAAGCCCACGAGGGGCCACCAGGAAGTAAGTTAGAAAGCTCGGCTGAGACTAACGACCCTCCTCTAAAAGGAGTCAGTGGACTTCTACAAAGTACTCGACCTATGAGCGAAACTCATCCACGAAGTAACCCATGCATCGAGAAAGTAGACAGTACGGGCCAATGAGACTCGTCACCCTGACACCTTCTCGATGACACCTTGCCCTTGTGAACCTGCACAGGCAGGTGGACGAAAAGTATGAAGAACCCTTGATCTCTTTACAGCAGGCATGGAGGGGCTTAACAGAGAACGTCCGCAGGGTAAAATGAGTCAGCGAGTCACGCCGCATTAATGACACCACTACCCAGACTCCGCGCAGCATTAATGATGCCGCCCTAAAAACAACGTCGCATTAAAGGATTCTAACAAATGAACAGAAGAAATGACATAAGTTCCTCAAAGTGAGACTCGGACCTATAGCTCAAAGTAGATGATTGTCTTAGTGGTGTAGAATGCTTGAAATGAACAATTGGAAAGAGGTTCAAAACCTCATGGACGCATAGAGTGTATTTTTATGCTTTATGCGGGTGGGCTACACGGCCTAGGGGTGCGACTTGGGACTTTAACCTTGGGCAAGCTGGTTGGATGTTAGTTAAACAACAAGTCATAACTTTTCATTTACATCATTTGGTTATCTATAAATAGACTGATGGAGAGTGAAGAATGAAAGAGAAACATGACGGCGGCTAGGGTTTCGTGGTTAGGGTTTCGCGTGAGAGAGAAATAGTGGTTGGGGAAGTGAAGAATTGAAGTCTGAAGTGAGATTGTTTTCTTTTTTATACAAACCCAGCTACCAGGCTTTTAATACGGAACCCGGGTTTCATACCCGAATCCGGGCCTACTATGTTCGGTTTTCACAATGCGCGTGTCGGTCCGGGTTTGACCTGGGTCGAAAACCATAACCCGAACCCGAATAATTGGGTTTCGGCTCGGTTGAATAGTCTTACCAACATCCCAAAGCTAGGTGAAGATGTTGGCGACCACTTAGAACTTTCACCTCTTGTGCATCTTACACTTAGTTAGAACTAATGGGAATTCATGCTTACGTGGTCAAGGCATGGAATTTCCAAAACAGAGATGCTATTTATCAATGTTCTCTCGAGGATCCTGATGAAATTATCAAATATATGTTACGAACTTGGAATGATACAAAAAGGATGAATTCAATTACTTAAAGCAATACCTCGGAAAAAATGTTCTAAAGTGGGGCTGCTGGGAGCTAAGTTAGGAAAATTTGTAATTTAAAAAAATAGAAATTGTTGGTTAAGAAATTTTGTAAGGAAAACTCTTTCAAATTAGAATTTCCTTCGGGAAACAATGATATGGTTATAAAGGAAAGTATAATATGTTAAGGCCTAACTTTCCCTCCTAATATTTTTGTTTACGATTGCTTTGAGTGTAAAGGGCATAAGTTTGAAAAGTTTTGGGCATTTTTTATTTCGCTCATTAGAATAATTTTTTTTTTTTACGAATCTTTGGTTTTAGGCTTTTTTATGAAAATTTTAAATTATAATAATATTCTTATTAAAATGATATTTTTTTTTCCTTTTATTCTCGTTTATCAATGAGACTGCACACGCAATCCCGCACTTAGAACTGCAAATAAAATTTCTATTATCAAATATATGCCACATACGGCGAGTTCCGATTGAAGAAAGTTGCAGTCGACTTCTTCGAATCCAAATTGACATTGCCAGCATACGCTGGCTCCCGCTCTGCCAATCTTGACATGGGCTTGGAGAAAAATTTTGTTGAGGTTTTTGATCATACCTTTGTCAATTTAACTTAGAAAAATATTTTTTTTTTGGCCGTAACCAACCAAGGTGTCCTCCTCTGGTGTTGTCGTTTCTCTTCTTTTTCTATTTTTGTTGGGAGAGGGACAGGGGCTTTGTGATCATCAACATGTTCTCTTTGGCTGGTTACTGTAATTATGGAAGGCTGCAGAGTTATAATCAATTTGCAAATATGAAAGTAGCTACATATTCACGCATTGCTTGCTCATTCATCAACCCAGTTGCAAGTTTAAATTGGCCAACTAAGATGGTGTCAATTTTCCAAGAAGCAAACAAGGGATTTGGTGAATTCAAGAAGTTGAAGGCAAGAACAACATATAATGTGACTGTTAGCCCAGTTCCTGGAAATTTCATTTTTGCTGTCAATCTTGGGATCCATGGCTGGAGGAGGAAGAAGTTTGAATTCATGTTACTCTGTTGAAGCACAATACCTTGGATGTTTTATGATTTAAGAAGAGAGATTTACATCATTTGTGTCATCAGATCAGACAATTACATTTGAAAGTATCATAAGCCTTGTCTATGTGTTTTATAGTTAGAACTCTCTCAATCTTTAGTCTTTTGGGTTTATTGGAGGAAAACCATTATCCTTGATCTACTCACCCATTTTCAAGTGTAGAATCCACAATAGAGAAGGAATAACTATTGCAGCTCGGTTTCAGTTTTTTAAAAATTGGAGGTCCGAGCCGACCTGAATGGTTCGGGTTCGCTCGGTTCAAGTTGGCGTGTTCCTGGTAACCTCTAAACTCTTTGTAAAAAATACTCATAGGTTAAAAATATGGATTTATGATTTAAATTTTTTCTTTTAAGAAAATATATTCCAAATTATCTATCAGTTCTATTAGTATTGGGAACAATGGGCTCATCTATCAATTGTGATAAGTTTGCAATTCACATAACCAAAACTTTATGACCCTGACATGCTTGAATATTTGAAGTATTTCAGAATTTTGAGAATAGAAGTAAAATAGTTTAAATTAAGATATTTTATTGGGCTTTTAAAAATGAGAGATAAAAAGTTGAATTAAAATATTATAAAGTTAAAAATTATTTGAATATAATTTTTTAATATAATTATTGTTTTGATATTTGAAAAAGTTATATTATTTTTTATTTTTTGTTTTGAATTTTTTAAAAGTTATAATAACTAGGTAATGATTAATTGAAAAAGTTAAAAAATAAAATTAAAAAGTATTTTGTGATCAGGTGATGTTCGGAAAGAAAATTATGAGAAATTTAAAGAATTTATCATCTTATCTCATCACCCAAACGTATAAGACCTAAGTCTCTTGGATGGTTGAATAGAACAATGATCCTCTAGGTGTGGCATAGCGTAATGATTAGGTTCGGACTTGAAATATGCAAGTTTAAATTACCAAGATTTGGTGAGCCTCTAACCTGGTTTCTGCAAACACTACCAAAATGACAAATCTATAAAGATCTCAAGTAGAGTACTAACATGAGTTTCGGAAATGTATATTTATTAAAAGAAACTGTATACATCTACATCATGGTTCTTCTTCCCCTCTCCACCACCAAGTTATCTGTAAGCTTTATGTGTGCCATGGGTTGACTTGGTCCAAAGTATAGATCCATGATCTAGTTTACTCATGAGATGCGGCAGCTAATTCAACAACCACTTTTAAGAATGGAAACGGTGCTAGACATGGAAGTATCAGAAGACTGGACAAATGATGACGGAGGTGACCATAAGAAATCTAATGTTCCACTACTTGTGAATGTACCAAAAGAAGCACTGTCATATGGAATATTCGGCAAATCAGCATCGCCATTCAAAAATTGCATCACTCGCCTCATGCTAGGCCTAGCAACTGGATTTACATGTGAGCACAGGAGTCCTATTTTCAAAACCAATACCATTTCCACCACCACATAATTACCTTCCAATCTAGGATCACTAGCACGGAGGATATCTCCTTTGCTCCAGCACTCGAAGACCCAATCAACCAAAACTAATTCCTCAGGCATCCCCATTCGCTCTATTGGCTTCCTTCCACAAGCGACCTCTAGCATGAAAGCCCCAAAAGCATACACATCAGTGTAAGTGGTTGCCCTCCCCGTTCTAGTAAGCTCCGGAGCCAAATAACCGATAGTCCCAGCCACAAGCGTAGTTTGTGAATTTGTGTCATGGTCATATAATCTGGCAAGGCCAAAATCACCTAGCCTTCCATTCATTTCAGCATCTAATAGGACATTGCCTGCTTTTATATCTCTGTGTATAACAATCTGTTCCCACCCTTCATGGAGGTAAAGAAGGCCAGATGCTACTCCTTTGAGGATTTGAAATCTTTGAAGCCAGTTAAGGTGTCTTCTTCCATTGCTGTATAAGAACCTGTCAAGGCTTCCATGGGGCATATAATCATAGATCAAGAGGAGTTCTCCCTTGCGCCGACAATAGCCCAAGAGCCGCACCAAGTTCCTATGTCTCAATCTTCCCATGCTAATGATCTCAGCCACAAATTCCTTCATCCCCTGTTGGGAATCATGGGAGACTCTCTTGACTGCAATTTGCTCATTAGAAGGAAGTGTTCCTCTATAAACCTTTCCAAAACCTCCTTCTCCAATAATCTCTTTTGCTTTGAAACCTTTGGTTGCCTTGTAGAGACTCTTATAGCTGAACCTGTGTGTACCATACTGACTTTCCCAATCTTCACGTACTTCTTCGTATTTCTTCCTCCTAAAATAGTAAGCAGCTCCAGTTATCGTTATCAGCAGAACCACTGCTACTATGAGAAGAGCTCGGATCACTACTATTCTTTTCTCTTTTCGTTTCCTGCGTGGGGGAAGTGTAGGGAGTCTCGAAATGTCGAGGCTTTGTGCTTGCCCACTTTTATTGAAGCTCCATCCAAGAATGTAATGGTCACTTGCAAGTGTACCTGTGGAAGCTGAGAAACCAACATACATGGATTCCAACACGATCTCAGACAGATTAATCGGCCTCGACAAGAGAGGCCAGTTTGGTTTTGGGGTTCTAATTGGGGCCAGTGTTACATTCAACAACTTTTCTACTTCGTCATAGTCTATCCAAAGTTGCATTGGATTCCCACTTATGAGCTCCAAGCTTATATCCCGCCTTTCTTCATTGGAATAATATGTTGCAGGAGCTGATTCAAGTGATCTCAGGTCATTCACATCAATTCCCACATGGTTGTTGTCAATATCTTCAAATTCAGGACTCTTAACAGAATCGAGCTCGATGGCCAATGTGTGGTTGGAAGTAAGGCCGTTATTTGAAGAATTGAAGAGTCCCAAGTATGCAGCCGTTGTAGCATTAAAGCTCCTCCAGGGACTGATGGCGAAGGCTATGCCATGTCCACCGAGTTCTGGTTCTCGAGGAACCATGGCAAACACAAAGTTTGTAGAAAATGAAAGAGACGAAATCGTGCTGAAATTTATAGGAAGTTGGCAAAAAGCATGACCAAGTTTCTGGTTGGAACTGTTGGTTAGCTGCAATAGACCATTAGGGAGAATTTCTGCGGTTCCATCAAGAGATAGATTGGCTTGATTGAAGCCATTGTAGATGAATTGGCTTTCATCTTGAGCGAAGTTCAAGGGACTAATGGAAATATAGAGAATCATCAGAAGATGAAGTGATCTAAGAACTGTAGCCATTAGGAAAAGTGGGAAGATGGTGCCTTTCTGTGAAAGAGGTATTTCACTTGTTCAAATGTTTCAAACTCCTGAGAAATGAAATGAGTTTTTTTTTTTGCCAATGTGCCATGATATAGCCAGCATCTGTGTTCTCCATTGGTAACCAATCAATTATAATTATTTTGATATGAATAGTAGTTTTGACAACTTCTCAATTTGATTCCCTAAATGTCATTTCGATCATCCTAATATTTTTCTCAATACTAATTACTATGATTGAATGAATGATTCTTGGGTCAAAAATGGGGAGCGTATTAGGTCCGGTGTTTCTTTCTCTGTTTTACATCCATTTGCTTAACTCGGTAATGTTATTCATTATCTACACACATGCTCAAGACTTTGGATGACGATTCCTGGTTTATTTATTCTGGGTTTCCACGTGCCGCCATGACTTTCACTTCCTTGGAGGGCAGGTGTAAAACAAAGAACCCCACCAGATGAATGTACGCTTGATTTAGCGGTTGAGATAGAGATTATTTGTTTTCAAACGGTCTTTTCAAAAATATCTGAGTTGCCATTCCCATAGTCACGAGTGACGTCCAGACCAACTACCCTCCAAAGAGTATAGAGATTAGAGGATCAACTAGAATCTTCGATTAGTAAAACCATTGCTTTCTATGGCAAAAACAAAAACAGTCTCAACTTTGGTCATATCATTTTGGTCAATAACCTAAAAAGTTGTGTATGACCTTTGCTGAATCCCCAGAACCTCCAAGCAAGTGGTAATATCATATGTAGTTTTTGCATGCCTGAAGGTCAATGGCGGAGAAAAAAAAGCACTGACTTTTGTTTTGTCATTACCAATTGATTATTTTTTAAGGTGCAAAATTTTCATCTTTAATTCAGCTTCCGCTTACTCTCAGATATCAGAAATGTACTCATCAAAAGCTTACTTGGATGAGATTTGACTCTTATAATTTTGCATGAGCGATCATCCTCCAATAATTAAAAAATTTGACATATCACACTATTATTTTGTTTTTATTTCACTTTATGATGTGGCATTATTAATGGAAAGTGTCATGAATAGTAGTGTAATACATAACATTCATCTAAGGTTCCGTTTGGAACTTGATTGATTCAGTCTAATTTTAAACTGAATCTAACATTCAAATACTAAATTTTCAAATTATTAAATTTATCTCAATTTAAAATCTCTTTACACATAGGATACACAATATTTTTCAACTCAATACCTCTATACACGCGGGACTAATAACATTTTTTAACTTCTCCTACATACGTCTAAATTTATCTTAACATCAAAATACATCTAAATTCATCTTTGGTAGATCTCATAAAACTTACTTTACTATCTCAACTTATTACTATTTATAAAGACCTCAACTCAACATCCAAATGAAACCTAAATAGCATTATCTGTGGCTTCTCGCTATCTAGGCTGTTCCTATCCGATTTTCAGCGGGTAAAATGTCATTTTGGTCGCATCCAATCTGTGGTTTCTCGCTATCTAGGCTGTTCCTACAGGGAAGCCGCCTCTATCCTTAGACTTTCCTGCTTATTATTTAAAACAAAAAAAGAAAAAGAAAAAAAGAGCTTTCCTATGTCTAATTTAAGACGCAACATATACAATTAAATCTTCTACATCATTACATTCAGATTCCTTATTTAAACTTACTTAGAACAAAGGCCACGGTAGCATTACTTTGTCACAGAGTCACAAAAAAAAAAAAACTCCAATGCTTAATTGAAGAGGGCTCAACAGTGAGATTGAGGCATGGGATACTGTAAGAAAAAAAACTTAGAATTTTAAATTTTATATATTTTTTTCAATCTGATATGTGAACTGTTCTACCGATGATGTGTAAATATAAAATTACCTTTTATTTACGAAGAAATAAACTCGCGCTTAATGGATGTACTTTCTATTATATTCTTTTAAGGGCTTTTACGAGCGCTATTTTTTAGGGGTCTTTCTATTTTTAAGGGCTTTGGGTGGCATATATAAGAGGCTTTTAATCATATGATTGGTTTACATGGTCTAGAATGGGGCAAGCTGCCACAACACTCAACTATCTAAGCCCATGAAGGATTGCTGGTGCCACTCGTTGTTTGATTTAACTGATCCACACTCAACTAGAAGTGTTATAATTATAAAGAAAATTTATAAAAATAAATTTATCTATTTATATAACTTTATATGATATAATAGATTTATTTTATAATAAAATTAATTTTATTTTTATAATTTAACATATCACATCAAATCACGTCAATTTATAAATTTATTTTTATATATATTATCTCATGTTACGGTTGAAACCTTTCTCTTCTAATGATACGTGTCATTGAAATCTCCTGACTTCACTTTTAAAAATATAAATTCAATAACAGGAAAGGCTCACATGTCGTTGCATTGATTTCGACATTTTTGAATTTACAGATCTGTAGAAACAGTTTATTGGTAAACATATACAACTTTTTCAAACATTACTGGAAATGATTTATGCAAACTACTTTTGGATTCCTAAAATTACTACACATAAAAATTTGTTTCTGTATTAACAATTGCATTTCTCTCTCAATTGGCTTGGAGCATTCTTCCTCATTTTCTTCTTCCCCAACTGCAATAGAGAAAAAAGACTCATGAGATATGGATTATTTCGCTATAAAGAAAAGAGGGCTACATCATGAAGAGGGGTCGTAAAAGTAAATTCATTATAAACTAATGTGACTTAATATGATATGTTTGATTGTAAAATTCTTTTTCCTATAAAGTAGATCTGATATATCACATCAATTTATATCAATTTGTAAATTTATTTTTATGAGATCTCATTCTAAATGAATCATTTTTCAGAAGAAAAATCACACCATTTATATGATGGAATCCATAACAAGATCATATCCTCCTACAAAGCACATATATCCATTGCACCAAGTTACTCCTTACCACCAAATATTGTATGGATCTAGCATTGTATGAGTAAGGGTTTTTTTTTCCCCCTATTGGCCCACAGGGGGCCACTAGGAAGTAAGTCAGAAAGCTCGACTGAGACTAACGACCCTCCTCCAAAAGGAGTCAGTGGATTTCTACAAAGTATTCGGCCCATGAGCGAAACTCATCCACGAAGTAACCCACGCGTCTGGAAAGCAAACAGTAGGGGTCAATGAGACTCGCCGCCCTGACACCTTCTCGATGACACCTTCTCGATGACACCTTGCCCCTATGAACTTGTGCAGACAGGTGGACGAAAAGTATAGAGAACCCTTGATCTCCTTACAGCAGGCATAGAGGGGCTTAACAGAGAACTTCCGCAGAGTAAAGTGAGTCAGAGAGTCATGCCGTATTAATGGCACTACTACCCGAACTCCGCGCCGCATTAATGATGCTGCTCCAAAAGCAACGCCGCATTAATGATGCCGCCCCAAAAGCAACGCCGCATTAAATGATTCTAACAAATGAACAGTGGAAAGGACATAAGTTCCTCAAAGTCAAGGATGGGTTATCCTCACCCAAAACCTAGTATAAAAGCCAACCCCCAGGTACAAAGAACTCTCTGTGAGTCTTCTAAACTTACGCACAAACTACTAAGGAGATATACTGACTTTAGCATTGGAGACTCTTTGGCCACCACCAAGGCCCTCATCCTCCGTGTTTGCTTAAAGTGTGTAGGTGACAGCCCGAAGGCCCGAGTTTCTAGAACCCAATCCAAAAGCGTGCGAAACACTACGTTAACAGTATGGATCTAGTATATGTATGATCTTAAAATCACTTAAGCGAGACCATGTCAAATAATTTCTTATTTCAAAAGGTTAAAGTTATAAGAAGAAATTAAATTTAAACATATAATTTATATTCTAACATTAACGACAAATAGTGAATAATTTATGTTAAGAAAAGATTACCAGCTTCCTGTAAACTGGCGGAAGTTGTGCTGGTGAGCTTTTAGCCGAATGTGCATGGGTGGAAATTGACATGTGTAATGTTGAATCTTTAGTAGAACTATCAATTGTAGGTGACTCCTCATTCTACAACAAAGAAGTTACAGTTTCTCTCACCTTCTCCACCACACCTATATCCCTAGGAGTGGTACTTTTCCTTGGATTCACTGCATTAGATGTCACTTGGGAATTAAGGGCTCTCTAATCTTCCTCAAGCTCAAGTTTATGTTTCAAATACTCCTTCACTGAAACACCCTTATCCCATATTTGATGATCACCGGTACTCATGATGGCATTATTTCTACTTTGTGCAGCAGCCGATGCTGACTGAACTCTTGGAGATGTTGCTCCTGAAAAGGTTTGGGTGCTGCTAGGGTTGTAACACTGATGCCTTGAAGTTTTGAAGCAATAGCATGAGTTGCATCCGATACTACAGCATATGCTGGTGCATGCTAATGTCTCTGTCACAGTTTCAGTTATTGTCTTGTTTGGAATGCTGCTAGGGTCCTCCTTATCTGCTTCATCACCATGATTGACACTGCTTGCCAAAACATGCTTCTCAAAAACCATGCACGTGAAATGATCTAGGATGGTGCCTAGTTGTTTCTTTGTACTTGTCAAGAGCAAGCTCCGACTCGTACACTGAAAATAAAACAACTCAGTGAAAAGTAAACATTGGAAGCTAATGTGGCTTAATATAATATTTTAGATATATTTTACAACAAACAAAAACTTTTACATTCTAATCCATTACAATAAATTACCATGTCATTTCGTGAACTTCAGTTTTATAAAATCGTGAGTCAAACATTTGTTGAAAAGAAAATGTGAGAGCGGATGACTTATATATATATATATATATATATATATATATATGTATGTATATAAAAGAGAAGGGTGTGATGCCATTACTTGGGGCTCCAAGGTATTTAGCATCTTCTTCTAGGTCTTCTTCGTTGTCTAAGCTGACATCCCAAGAGGGTGTAGAATTACCGTCCTCACTCTGCTTCTTTAATTCTTGCTAAGACTATATATGTCGCAACTTCTTAGCCCTCTCCTTCATTTTTGTCAAAACTGATGGTTTCTTGTGATGGTGGGAATGATCTTCTTCATAGTCAAGGAGGTTCCTTGGAAATATTTTCACAATAATATATATTATATTTATTATTAATAATATTTTGTGGATTTTTTTTTGAAAGTTATGAATTATTTTGGAAAGAGAGAAATTATAAAAGTTTATGAACTATGGCTTATAGTTATAATAAAATAGGTCTATAATATAAGTCGAAGAAGATGATTGTCTTAGTGGTGTCGAATGCTTGAATTGAACAACTGGAAAGAGGTTCAAAACCTCATGGACACATGGAGTGCATTTATTTTTATGCTTTATGCAGGTGGTGGGCTACACGGCCTGAGCGTACTTGAACCTTGGGCAAGCCGGTTGGATGTTAGTGAAGCAAAAATTCATAACTTTTCATTTACATCCTTTAGATATCTATAATTAGAATGGTGGAGAGTGAAGAATGTATCAAACTTTCTAATTTACAATATAAGAGATTCATTGTTGTAACACCCCCTCCCCGTAGGCTAGGTGTGTCACGTATTTTTTTTATGAAAAATAAACCCGGCAAGCGATTCTCTAATTTCACAATTGAAAAATAAACTGAAATAATTTATTGAAATAAAAAGGTCTAATAAAATGTCTTCCCAAAAACATTTAAGAAATAACTGGATAAATTCGTCATAAGAGACACATTTTATTTTAAAAGTCTGAACAAAACTAAAATGCTCCTTCTACTCCTGGCCTGCATGCTCGTAATCATCATCTTCACCTGGGTAATTAAAAACATGAAAATAAACTAAAATGAGTCGATGACTCAGTAAGAAATCTATCATAACGAAAACGTAATAAACATAAAATTTTCATAAGAACTTTCATGCTGAACTTAAAATTTATGACTGTTCATGCTAATGCTTATGCTATGTATGACTGAATTATCTGAACTAACTGACTGATTTATCTTACTTATCTGACTGGCCAACACACTTAACCCTGTGTGTAAGGTTGTGCACCAGCCCCACATCCCGCTGCAGCAAGGGGAACTGCTGATAGTATTCTAGCATACTATGGTGGACCACGACTGAGTTCGTGGCTTGCACACCACCCTGAAACTGGACTGCATTGGTACCATGCATCTGAATGGCCATCTTATTAACTGATCTGATTTTTATCTTACACTTGAATTTAAGATGGCTTATGTGTCTTATACACATGAGATGCATGACATAATACATACATAACTATAATTTCTGAAACTGAAACATGATGCGGAATGACATGATCATATGCTATGCTGGATGACATGCTTGTACATGAGCGGTTCATAAATAATGGCTATCAAAGAACTGGCTTGAATAATACATACATATAAGCTAACTGTGATGATCCTAATTTATGATCAAATTTACTTACCTCGATGCGTTTCTCTTGAATAATACTTCGTAACTTGAGACCTATATTCAATAAATAACTATCACTAAATTGTTTGGAACTAAAATAAATGCTAATATCTTACTTAACTAAATTCGGAATTCTAAAACATAGTCAAACCAATATTTGTTTAACACTAAAATCAATAATTCCTAGTATTTAAATTACTTAAAATACTAATTTATAATTTAGTAGACATACTCGAGCTATTTTTAAATAATTCACAAAAACTTAAATTCTTAAACTAAGTTTCATTTCTTAACGTAATTATTAAATCTTATAAGAAACTTAATAAATTCCATTAAATTCTTAACATAGAAATTTTATTAAAATCTTTACTAGATTGACAAAAGAAATATTAACTCAAATATTAGACTTAAAAATTATACTTTAAAACATCTTTCCAATTCTTTAAACATTTATTAAAAAGAACCTTTAACTAAATATATTTATTTAATAAACTCAACTAGTAATATTAAACTCAATATAAATCACTAAAGCAATTATTGAAGTAAAAATGAGATCAAGTCTAACTTAAAATATAAGTTCGAATAAATATCACTATAATCTGTAAAAAGGGTTAAAAACTCTGGCCCATGAAAATAACATTATTACAGGAGCCCAAACCAAATAAATAAACCCATCCCAACCTCATACGGGCCTAAGGCCCAAGGCCCAACAAAAGAAACTCACGGGTTCTTCAAGAACCCGAGTACTCGGCAACCAAAACAGAGAGTTCGGGAGAGAGGGTTCTACGATGGAAGAGCTTACCGAGAGGGGCTGAGGGCGACGGCGGCGCTGGGTTGCAGGGAGCGACCGGCGACGCGACAGGAGGGTCTCTACGGTGGTGCGACGCCGTGACACAGAGAGAGAGAGAACCGTTAGTCCGAAAACATCCCGAAAACTACCGAGAAAGAAAGAGAGCTGATGGCGGTCGAGGCCTTACCGGAAAAGAGGTGGCTGAGCTAGGGCTGGGCTGGTCGGCACCGTCTGTGACGCCGGAAGGGAGTCCCGCGCCTCTGAGTGGCGTGGAGTTACTGCGAGAAGAAATGGGTGGCTGCGGGTCAGAGAAGAGAACTCCAACACAAGTGAGTTTTCTTTGTATTTTTCTTGTGTTTGAAACGGATATTCTTAGATGGATTTATAAAGACGATAGAAAGGCTATCTGATAGGGTTTTTCTAATGAGAGTTAGACTCCTACTAGGACTCGAATTTACATACTACGGCAGGGTTTCAAATTTGAAACAAAGTGGATGAACTTACGGATTGGTGATTTGAATTTGTCAAACAGCGGCTAACAAAGTGATGAGGTTCGGAGACTAGAAAATTTAAACTTTAATTTCAAAACACACATCGCAGTGAACGTAATCTGAAACACTTTAAAAATCCTTATTAAAACAAAACTCTAACAAATCATAAATAGCAACTATAATAGAAAATATAGAGATAAAATAAATACAAATTCTGAAAAAACTATACTCATAAAAGTATAAATTCTAAAATAAAAGTTTACTAGGAAATATTACTAATATACCCTAACACCAAAACTGGTATGTCACAATTGTATTCACCAACTTTAACTAAAGAATAAAATAAACATAAACGTGTAAAGAATCTAACAGAATGAAAGAAAAACACGATGGCGGCTAAGGTTTTGCCTGTGAGAGAGAGAGAGAGAGAGTGGTTGGGGGAGTGAAGAATTGAAGTTTGAAGTGAGATTATTTATTTTTTATACAAACCCAGGTACCGGGCTTTTAATACGGAACTCGGGTTTCATACTCGGATCCAGGCCTACTATGTCCGGTTTCCACAATGCGAGTTTCAGCCCGGGTTTGACCCTGGCCGAAAATCATAACCCGAATCCAGATAATCGGGTTCCAGACCGGGCCGAAAAAAAATTCGGCCCAGATGAACATTCTTACCAACATCCCAAAGCTAGTTGAAGATGTTGGCAACCACTTAGAACTTTCGCCTCCTGTGCATCTTAAACTTAGTTAGAACTATGGGAATTCATGCTTGCGTGATCAAGGCATGGAATTTCCAAAAAAGAGATGCTATTTATCAATGTTCTCTCGAGGATCCTGATGAAATTATCAAATAAATGCTACGAACTTGGAATGATACAAAAAGGATGAATTCAATTACTTAAAGCAATACCTCGGAAAAAATGTTCTAAAGTGGGGCTGCTGGGAGCTGATTTAGGAAAATTTGTAATTTAAAAAAATAGTAATTGTTGGTTAAGAAATTTTGTAAGGAAAACTCTTTCAAATTAGAATTTCCTTTGGGAAACAATGATATGGTTATAAAGGAAAGTATAATATGTTTTTTTTTTTTTTTTAATAAACCTCATAACTTTCATATATTAACTTCCTGCATACATCTTCTATCATATTCCAGACTATTTACAATAAAATCTGAAACAAATTCTATCCAAACTTTTTCCTCCACTATGTGTAAGGCAGATTTTGCCAAGTTGTGTGCCACTGTATTTTTTTTCCTGTAATCAAATTGTAAAAGCCAATCCTTTCTAAAACTCAATATATTCCTAATATCATCAATTAAAGAACCTAAGTAAGAAAAAATTTCTTCATCACCTTTAACTGCCATTATGACAGCTTTGGCATCTCCTTCAAATATAGCATTTTGGATATTGAGATCATTACACAGCTGCATAGCCTTCCAAAGAGCATGACACTCTGCAATATCTGGTTTCAAGACATTTCTTCTGCTGTCACATGCTGCAAGCAAGGCCTCTCCGTTTTCATCTCTGATTATCACCCCCATTCCCATTCTCCTCTCCTTTACATCCAAAGATGCATCCCAATTAACCTTAACAAAGTTTGCTGCTGGTGGAATCCACCTAGTCTTGTTTATTGCCACTATCCTCTGTTGAACTGCATTGTTACTATTAGTCAACCTGTTAGTTTGTTTGAAAGCCTCCAGTGACTCAATGGATGTTGTTATCAACGTTTTTGGGCATGTAAGTCTTTTTTCAAACACTACAGTGTTCCTTCTCAGCCACACTTTCCTTAGCTGGACAACTATCTCCTCTAGTTTAGAGTTATCCAAACCTCCCATCAACCTCTCCTACAAAGCCAGAAAATCTCCACCTTCCCTTTTCCACTTTGAGACTCCACTCAAGTCATTTGCCCAAACATCGTTAGCTGCTGGACATTCTCACAAACTATGTATGACTAACTCTTCTTCTTTAAAACACACTGGACAGAAAGGATCCTTAACTACCTTTCTCAGGAAAAGGTTCTTTTTTGTTGGAAGTAGCTCATTTGCTGCCTTCGAAAGGAACAACTTCACCATGTTAGGAACTTCTAGCCCCCAAATGCTCTTCTATCTGCTATCACTCTGAAGTTCTATGGATGATTCATCTTTCAAACTTTTCCTATTCTCGAGTAAAAGATAGTATGCACTCCTCACAGTAAGCATCCCTTTCTTTGTTGGCCCCCAAACTGCCTTGTCTTCGCTTGATCCTCTACTAATTGGTATGCTCAAAATCTGTTCTGCCTCTTCTTTCTCAAAAATGACATTAATCAATGCCTCATTCCACTCTCTTTTGTTCTCTACCATAAGCTCTGCAACCTTTGAGTCTATATTGAGCTTTGTGATAGGAGACTGCACTGTAAAAGAAAATGGTGAGTTCAACCATTTATGGCCCCAGATTCGGATCTTCTTACCATCTCCAACTCTCCACCTTATACCTTCCTTGATTACCTCCCTAGCACTGCATAAACTTCTCCAGATCAAAGAAGGCTTGGGCCCAAGCTTCACCTCCAGAAAATTAGTATTCTTAAAATACTTTTCTCTAAAAATTACTACAACCAAAGAGTTAGGGGATTGAAAAATCCTCCAACCTTGTTTGGCTAGGAGAGCTAGATTAAAGCATTCCAAATCCCTAAAACTCAGTCCCCCTTTCAATTTCTATCCAGCCATTTTATCACACTTCCACCATTGAATTCCCCCCTCCTTTTGATATTTACCCCACTAGAATTTAGAAAACATGGTGTTGATTTCACTACATAACTTCATAGGCAACTTAAAGACACTCATGGTGTACGTTGGTATGGCCTGCAGCACAACTTTCATCATCACTTCTTTCCCAGCTTGGGATAAAAAAATGTTCTTCCAACTTGAAATATTTTTCCATATCTTTTCTTTCAGTACTCTAAAAGTATTGTATTTAGATCTTCCTACAATAGTTGGAAGACCTAAATATTTCTCAAAACTTTCACATGCTATTGAGTTTCCAGCCTCCAGAATTCTTTTTTTAGCATCTATCGAGGTATTACTACTGAAAAATTTGGATGTTTTATCCTTGTTGAGAAACTGTCCCGATGCCTCCTCGTACTTCTTCAAAATCACTTGCAACTTGTTCCACTCCTCAAGTGAAGCTCTTCCAAACAATATGCAGTCATCTGCAAATAGTAGATGATTTATGGAGATCCCACCTCTAACCACTTGTATCCCTTTTGTAATTCCCCTTCTTTCTGACTGATTAAGTAAACAACTCAGCCCCTCAGCACATAAAATAAACAGAAAATGGGATAGAGGATCTTCCTGCCTCAGACCTCTTGATGGACTTATAACTGCTCCTGGCTTCCCATTAATCAACACTGAGTAAGTTACAGTTGAAACACACTTCATTATAAGAGACACCCACCTATCACAGAAACCTAGTTTCTTCATCACAGCTTCTAAATAAACCCATTCAATTCGGTCATAAGCCTTTGACATGTCTAGTTTAACTGCCATGCTCCCCAATCTTCCTTTTTTCCTGGTCTTCATTGAATGTATCAACTCATATGCTACCATGATGTTGTCTGATATTAATCTACCAGGTAAGAAGGCACTCTAAGTAGGAGAAATTATTTCAGATAATACTTTCTTGAGTCTATTGGTAATGGTTTTTGCAATTAGTTTGTACAAGACATTGCACAAACTAATTGGCCTGTAATCACTCACCAAAACAGGTTCCTTTACCTTTGGTATTAGAGCTACAAAAGTATAATTCAAAGAAAGGATCCATGAGTTACCATTAAGAGCAGATAAAGCAGCCTCACAAACCTCCTCAGCAATTACATTCCAGTGACTTTGATAGAAGCAAGCTACAAAGCCATCTGGTCTGGGTGCCTTCAATGGGGACATTTGCTTCAAAGCTTCCTCAACTTCGGATCTATTGAAGTTCTTGGATAGAAAATCATTCATTCCCCCTGTCACTCTTGGTTCTAACCCATTTAAACACTCTTCCAAATCTTCACTTGAAGGATCTGTAGTTCTAAACAGATTTTCAAAATAATGACTGAAAATTCTTTCAATCTCAGAACTTCCACCTACCCTTCTGTTCTGCTCATTTGTGACCTTCCTAATTGTGTTTTTCTTTCTTCTTTGGTTGGCACAAGCATGGAAAAATTGTGTTTTTATCTCCAAGCTTGTACCAATTAACCTTGGCCTTTTGTCTCCACCTTAAATCCTCCTTCTCCAATAATAAATTCAGCTCCTTTCTTACTTTTTTTTTTTTTTTATCTCATTTACATTAGTGATACCGTCCACAGCCTGAAGCTGTTGAAGTACTTCTGTTTTTTCCTCTATTTCCCTTTGACCCCCATTCCTTCTCTGTCTACTCCACTTTAAGAAAGCTTCGTTACTCTTTTTTAGAAAAAAACCCACTTTCTCTAAAGGAAAAACAGATCCCTCTACCTTATTCCACACCTCCCTCACCACCCCTTCACAATCTTCCTCTAGAGCCCAATTGGCTTCATATTTGAAACCCTGATTTTTAACCCAACTCCTCTTTCTTCCTTTTAGCACATGTATTAGAATAGGCTTATGATCTGAAGTTCTTGTAGCAAGGACTTCTACCCATACCTCATTAAAAACTTCAATCCAACCTGAATTTGCAACTGCTCGATCTAATCTTTCCTTGGTGAAGGTCTCATCCTCATGCAAGTTGCTCCAAGTAAACTTCTCTCCCTTCCACCCTAAATCATGTAGATTTCTTTTAGCTAAAACTTCCTTAAAACCTTCCATTTGTTTCTCAGCTCTTGGTCTTCCTCCCTCTTTCTCATCATTAGAAATTATTTCATTGAAATCACCAGCTATGCACCAGCCCCTTAATCCCTCTGGTTTTAGAGCAGCTAATAACTCTCATGATTCCTTCCTTTTACCCACCTCAGGATGCCCATAGAAGCCTGTAAAAAGCCATTTCTCTTTTGTTTCATCATCCCTCACCCAAGCGTTTATATGTCTTTGTGAATAATTTTTTATTTCAACATTCACCTTATCATTCCAAAGTAACAATAATCCTCCCCCTTTACCTACTGATTTCACATTAAAAATGCCCTCACACCTTAGCCTTCTCCTCAACCACTCAAAATTATCCCTTCCACTTTTCGTTTCCATAATAAAAATTATACTGGGTTTCTTAACCTCTGCCATACAACAGAGGTCCTGAACTGTCCGAGGGTTCCCCAACCCTCGGCAGTTCCAACTTAGGATTTTCATAATGTTTGGCGGGGCTGACTTCCAGCCACCGCCACTATCTTTGTACTCGCTTCTTTCATCTCCACTTCCCCCCCTCTTGCTTTTTTCCCTCCTTGGTTTCTCAACTTCCCCTCCAATGCATCATAATTTCTTTTTAAACTACTCAAGGTGACTTCCTCATTCTCCCCTCTCATCCTTTTTTCCCTTGCTTTTCTCTTCCATACTCCTCCCTTTCTCAGACTAATATCTATTTCAGGTTTTTTTCCATCCCCCACCTTATCTATCAGCACATTCTCTCCCGTCTCTCCTTCCTTTTCACCTTCACTCCTTACACCTAAAACATCCCCTTCCTTCGCATTCTCTCTTTTCCCTTCACCTTCTTTTCTCTCCAAACTTACCATTGTTCCCACCATATCCTCTTCTCTACTAGTAACCTCAATATTTTCTTTATGCCCATTCTCTTCCCTTTCCTCTCGACTCTCAAAGTTTCCCTCTAAACCATTAGTTTCAGACTCCTTATCGTTTTTTCCACCCCCTCCCATACCCATTTTTCCCTTCTGTTCTTCTTTCCCCCCATTTGTGTTTTGATAATAGCTCCTCCCCCTATAACCTTGATTGTCCCTCAACCATACCCCATATTGTTCCCCCCCATCTTCATCTCCTTCTTGTTTTAAGCATCCTGATTCTCCATGTACTATGCATCCACATAAGACACAGAACCTTGGTAATTTTTCGTAACTAAAAGGTATCCATAGGCTTTCACCTTTCACCTTTATTGTTCTGCCTCTAGGCAAAGGCAGCTTTATATTCATCTTAATTTGTACTCGCAGAACTTTTCCCCACCCAACACCATCTGCCTGAGTATCCACCTCCTCTATTTGACCCACAGTTCCTCCTATTTGCTCTCCTCGAGCTTTAGTCATGCACATTAAGGGCAGGTTGTGCATCCTTACCCAGAAACTCTCCGTCTCAAAACTCATCCTCTGAGGAGGAGTAAGTCCATCAAAATTCTTCATCGCTAACAACTGATAGTCAAACAGCCATGGTCTCCCAACCCATACCCTCTCCTTATCAGCTTTGGTTTCAAAAGTAATGACAAAAGTATTAGTGCATACCTCCATAAATATTGTTGCATTGCTATTCCTCCACACCTTGCCCATGGTTGAACCGAGAATTTCCTTGCTTATCACTCTCGATGAACAAACCTTCCCCACCAATCTTCTGTCCTCTTTGTATCTCAGAGCTTCATCCTCTTCTTCATCGAAAGTTATGTCTGCAGCCTCCCTTTCAGATAGTCGAAACTTGCACCATTTTTCCTCCAGTTCCTTCAGCTTCTCCATCTTTCACCACCGTATAACCCCCTCTAACCAGCACTTTTGCCGCCCTACGCTGCTGTCCTCCTCCACTAACAAAACTATCTCAACCGAATATTCCTCACCTTATGACGTACCTTTCCATTATAACTACCTCCTTCTGACACCTCGTGCCCGAAATCGCACACTCACTCACTCCACCTCCACCTTTTCAGAGAGAAAAGAGAGAGAGAAGAATTTTTCCCCTTTAAGGAGCGGAAAGTATAATATGTTAGTCCTAACTTTCCCTCCCTATATTTTTTTTTACGATTGCTTTGAGTGTTAAGGGCACAAGTCTGAAAAGTTTTGGGCATTTTTTATTTCTCTCATTAGAATAATTTTTTTTTTTTTTACGAATCTTTGGTTTTAGGCTTTTTTATGAAATTTTAAAATTATAATAATATTCTAATTAAAATGATATTTTTTTTCATTTTATCCTCGTTTATCAATGGGACTGCACACGCAATCCCACACTTAAAACTGCAAATAAAATTTCTATTATCAAATATATGCCACATTCGGCGAGTTCCGATTGAAGAAAGTTGCAGCCGACTTCTTCGAATCCAAATTGACATTGCCAGCATACTCTAGCTCCCGCTCCGCCAATCTTGACTTGGGCTTTGTTGAGATTTTTGATCATACCTTTGTCAATTTAACTTAGAAAACTATTTTTTTTTTGGCCGTACCCAACCAAGGTCTCCTCTGGTGTTGTCGTTTCTTTTCTTTTTCTATTTTTGTTGGGAGAGGGACGGGGGCTTTGTGATCATCAACATGTTCTCTTTGGCTGGTTACTGTAATTATGGAAGGCTGCAGAGTTATAATCAATTTGCAAATATGAAAGTAGCTACATATTCATGCATTGCTTGCTCATTCATCGACCTAGTTGCAAGTTTAAATTGGCCAACTAAGATGGTGTCAATTTTCCCAGAAGCAAACAAGGGATTTGGTGAATTCAAGAAGTTGAAGGCAAGAACAGCATATAATGTGACTGTTAGCCTAGTTCCTGGAAATTTCATTTTTGCTGTCAATCTTGGGATCCATGGCTGGAGGAGGAAGAAGTTTGAATTCATGTTACTCTGTTGAAGCACAATACCTTGGATGTTTTATGATTTAAGAAGAGAGATTTACATCATTTGTGTCATCAGATCAGACAATTACATTTGAACGTATCATAAGCCTTGTCTATGTGTTTAATGGTTAGAACTCTCTCAATCTTTAGTCTTTTGGGTTTATTGGAGGAAAACCATTATCCTTGATCTACTCACCCCATTTCAAGTAGAATCCACAGTAGAGAAGGAATAACTATTGCAACTCGATTTCAGTTTTTTAAAAATTGGAGGTCCGACCCGACCTGAATGGTTTGGGTTCGCTCGGTTCAAGTTGGCGTGTTCCTAGTAACGGGTCTGGTCGGGTCGGAACCTGACTTGATGGTCAGGTTGCAAGCCTTGTTAAGGGCATAAGTCTGAAAATTCTTAGGCATTTTTTATTTCCCTCATTAGAGTAAAGGATTTTTTATGAGTCTTTGGTTTTCGGCTTTTTGTAACCTCTAAACTCTTTGTAAAAAATATTCATATGTTAAAAATATGGATTTATGATTTAAATTTTTTCTTTTAAGAAAATATATTCCAAATTATCTATCAGTTCTATTAGTATTGGGAACAATGGGCTCATCTATCAATTGTGATAAGTTTGCAATTCACATAACCAAAACTTTATGACCCTGACATGCTTGAATATTTGAAGTATTTCAGAATTTTGTGAATGGTAGTAAAATAGTTTTAATTAAGATGTTTTATTGGGCTTTAAAAAATGAGAGATAAAAAGTTGAATTAAAATATTATAAAGTTAAAAATTATTTGAATATAATTTTTTAATATAATTCTTGTTTTGATATTTGAAAAAGTTATATTATTTTTTATTTTTTGTTTTGAATTTTTTAAAAGTTATAATAATTAGGTAATAATTAATTGAAAAAGTTAAAAAATAAAATTGAAAAGTATTTTGTGATTAGGTGATGTTCGGAAAGAAAATTATGAGAAATTTAAAGAATTTATCATCTTATCTCATCACCCAAACGTATAAGACCTAAGTCTCTTGGATGGTTGAATAGAACAATGATCCTCTAGGTGTGGCATAGCGTAATGATTAGGTTCGGACTTGAAATATGCAAGTTTAAATTACCAAGATTTGGTGAGCCTCTAACCTGGTTTCTGCAAACACTGCCTAAATGACAAATCTATAAAGATCTCAAGTAGAGTACTAACATGAGTTTAGGAAATGTATATTTATTAAAAGAAACTGTATACATCTACATCATGGTTCTTCTTCCCCTCTCCACCACCAAGTTATCTGTAAGCTTTATGTGTGCCATGGGTTGACTTGGTCCAAAGTATACATCCATGATCTAGTAGTTTACTCGTGGGATGAGGCAGCTGATTCAACCACTTTTAAGGATGGAAACGGTGCTAGACATGGAAGGGTCAGAAGACTGGACAAATGATGACGGAGGTGACCATAAGAAATCGAATGTTTCACTACTTGTGAATGTACCAAAAGAAGCACTGTCATATGGAATATTCGGCAAATCAGCATCGCCATTCAAAAACTGCATCACTCGCCTCATGCTAGGCCTAGCAACTGGATTTACATGTGAGCACAGGAGTCCTATTTTCAAAACCAATACCATTTCCTCCACCACATAATTACCTTCCAATCTAGGATCACTAGCACGGAGGATATCTCCTTTGCTCCAGCACTCGAAGACCCAATCAACCAAAACTAATTCTTCAGGCATCCCCATTCGCTCTATTGGCTTCCTTCCACAAGCGACCTCTAGCATGAAAGCCCCAAAAGCATACACATCAGTGTAAGTGGTTGCCCTCCCCGTTCTAGTAAGCTCCGGAGCCAAATAACCGACAGTCCCAGCCACAAGCGTAGTTTGTGAATTTGTGTCATGGTCATATAATCTAGCAAGGCCAAAATCACCTAGCCTTCCATTCATTTCAGCATCTAATAGGACATTGCCTGCTTTTATATCTCTGTGTATAACAGTCTGTTCCCACCCTTCGTGGAGGTAAAGAAGGCCAGATGCTACTCCTCTGAGGATTCGAAATCTTTGAAGCCAGTTAAGGTGTTTTCTTCCATTGCTGTATAAGAATCTGTCAAGGCTTCCATGAGGCATATAATCATAGATCAAGAGGAGTTCTCCCCTGCGCCGGCAATAGCCCAAGAGCCGCACCAAGTTCCTATGTCTCAATCTTCCCATGCTAATGATCTCAGCCACAAATTCCTTCATCCCCTGTTGGGAATCATGGGAGACTCTTTTGACTGCAATTTGCTCATTAGAAGGAAGTGTTCCTCTATAAACCTTTCCAAAACCTCCTTCTCCAATAATCTCTTTGGCTTTGAAACCTTTGGTTGCCTTGTAGAGACTCTTATAGCTGAACCTGTGAGTACCATACTCACTTTCCCAATCTTCACGTACTTCCTCGTATTTCTTCCTCCAAAAATAGTAAGCAGCTCCAGTTATCGTTATCAGCAGAACCACTGCTACTATGAGAAGAGCCCGGATCAATACTATTTGTTTCCTGCGTGGGGGAAGTGTAGGGAGTCTCGAAATGTCGAGGCTTTGTGCTTGCCCACTTTTATTAAAGCTCCATCCAAGAATGTAGTGGTGACTTGAAACTGATCCTGTGGAAGCAGAGAAACCAACATACATAGATTCCAACACGATCTTAGACAGATTGATCGGCGTTGACAAGAGAGGGCAGTCTGGTTTTGGGGTTCTAATTGGGGCCAGTGTTACATTCAACAACTTTTCTGCTTCGTCATAGTCTATCCAAAGTTGCATTCGATTCCCACTTTGGAGCTCCAAGCTTATATTCCTCCTTTCTTCATTGGAATAGTATGCTGCAGGAGCCGATTCAAGTGATCTTAGGTCATTCACATCAATTCCCACATGGTTATCAATATCTTCAAATTCAGGACTCTTAACAGGATCGAGCTCGACGGCCAATATGTGGTTGGAAGTAAGGCCGTTATTTGAATAATTGAAGAGTCCTAGGTATTGACTTTCTAAACCATTAAAGCTCCTCGAGGGACTGATGGTGAAGGCTATGCCATGTCCACCGAGTTCTGGTTCCTGTTCTTGAGGAACCATGGCAAACACAAAGTTTGTAGAAAATGAAAGAGAAGAAATCGTGCTGAAATTTATAGGAAGTTGGTAAAAAGCATGACCAAGTTTCTGGTTTGAACTATCGGTTAGCTGCAACAGACCATTAGGGAGAATTTCTGCGATTCCGTCAAGATGCAGATTGGCTTGACTAAAGCCATTGTAGATGAATTGGCTTTTATCTTGAGCAAAGTTCAAGGGAATACTGGAAATATAGAGAATCATCAGAAGATGAAGTGATCTAAGAACTGTAGCCATTGGAAAAAGTGGGAAGATGGTGCCTTTCTGTGATAATGTGATTTCACTTGTTCAAATGTCTCAAACTCCTAAGAAATTAATTGAGTTTTTATTCTGTGCCATGGTATAGTCAGCACATGTGTTCCAACTTCCCACTTGTAACCAATCAATTATTTTGAGTTGAAGTGTAGTTTTGACAATTTCTCAATTTGATACTCCAAATGTCATTTCGATCATCCTAATGTTTTCCTCAATACCATGAAGGAATGATTCTCTGGTCAAAAATGGGGAGCGTATTAGTTTTGACAACCTCTGGATATGCCAGCAAAAATATCGGAGTTTATAGTCCAGTCGTCTTTAAATCAGAGTTTTCGAACGGGGGTCTAGTCTTCATTGTGAACTGGGGTCCAGTCCAGTCGCTTTTAAAGCTGGTGGCTTTTGCAGACATTGGTCACGAAAGTTAAAATCGGTAGTGATATGCTTTTTGTGAAATTGTTTGATTCAAATGTCAAATGTTTACGAGGTTTTGAGAATAAACATAGAAAAAGTTAAAATTAAAATATTATAAAATTAAAATATTATTTTATTTTTAGATTTGAAAAAATTGAGTTATTTTTTATATTTTATTTAGAAATTTTAAAAAATTTATAATAACTAGATAATATTTAAATAAAAAAATTGAAAAGTTGATAACTTAAAATTAAAAAATATTTATGTTTTAATAATACTTAAATATTGAGATGAAATGAATTCAAACTATCTATGAAACGGGATCATAGTAAATTTGCCCTCACGAAAGTGATGTTTTTGGATGTTTATTTCAACGCAAAAAATATCCAACTTGCTTCTGCCTTCTTTCATTCTGATCAATGTGTATGACATATCATTTTGGTCATATCATTGGTCATATCATTTTGTTCATATAATTCTTCACCAAATTTACATAATAATCAATGTGTATGACCTTTGCGGCTTTGCTGAATCCCAAGAACCTCCAAGCAAGTGGTAATACCATATGTGGTTTTAGCATGCCTGATGGTCAATGTCAGAGAAAAAAAAGCACTGACTTTTTCTCATGATAGAACATTCATATGGAACTTTTTAGAACACTCTCGTTGAATTAGTCAAAGTTAAATGATAGTTTTGATGAATGTAAGATAAATTTAACTTTTGACTATTTCATTCACATAAATCTCTACATTAGAAATTAAAATAACTATTTTTTCATTATATAATAATAAAATAATATAAGATAAATTTAGTTTTGATTATTCATATTAAATCTCCACATTAGATTATACATTTATTCATTATATGATAATGAATAATTACTAATTTCAAAAATATTTAATTTTTTTAATTATTAATTTTTTTAATTTTATCATATTTTATTATTCTACTTATTATATGTTAATTAATAATCATGTTCTTATTATATTAATATATCACTAAGTCAAATTAATATATTAATTGTGATAAAATATGTGATAGAAAGAAAATGAGAGAGAAATAATTAATAAAATATGTATTTGATGTATGTACAGTAACCTTCAAATTTGGAAAAACTTTTGAAAGTCACTGAGCTAAATTTCAAATATTTGGAATTTGACTAATCTAATGTGAGCATATTTTACTCTTTAATAGCTAAATACACATTGGATTTAGTTTTTAGCTAATCCAATGAGAGTGCTCTTAGGCTCTGCTCATGATCTTTGGATGGAAACAATCAAATAAATACTGCTCATGATCTAAGGGCTTGTTTGAAAGATGAGATGTATCCTATCTCATCCATCTTATCTTATTTTCTTTTCAAATATCACTTAAGTAAAAATACTTTTTAATTACAATTTTTTATTTTTTTTTATCTAATAATTACCTAATCATTACAACTTTTCTAAGTCTCAAAATAAAAATCATATTAAAAAATTATATTCTAACAATATTATAATTTTATAATATTTTTATTCAATTTTTTCCTTTCATTTCTCAAAACTCCATAAAACATCATAACTCAAATTATTTCATTATTATTTATAAATTATTTTACTATTATTCACATATATCTCATTCCCCAAGCATTTCAAGTCTTTACAAAATTGTTTAAAAATCCCTCACATCTCATTATCTATTTTAGAGACAAAGTTTATAATTGTTACAGTTGCCCTACATTTGGGGAGCAACAATAGCAACCCCAAATATATATACTCCTAGTAACATGCTAACTTCTCCAACACCTACACGTCACCGTGATGATTATTTCTACGGCCTCTCTTTATTTTTTTTTATATATACTTTTAAGAAAAAAACTATAACGCCCCGATCCTGCTGGGGTTAGAGAGTTATTTCTTACTACTTAAACTCACATTTCAATAATATAATAATAGATTCCAAATTTCTAATATTATATAGAAAATTAGATTTAAATTAATTTTTTCAATATAACCAATTTTCCAAAATGCCAAATCATCGTAACACAATTAAAATTTCTTAATAAAAATCGTCATACTCATATGAATTTTATATGCTTAATCCACTATACTTAAATCATCTCATCCAATGCCTCATAATCTTGATCCTCAGCTGAACCATCAAAATATCTGAAAAATATTGTGGAGATAAGGGATGAGTTATCAACAACTCAATAAGCAGAGAACTTATACTAGCATGTAAATATGAGTATTTATAAAGTTGGGTATGCAAAACAAAACATTTACTTTCAGAATGTATAACTAACATATTTACTTTCAGAATGTATAAACAAAACTTGTTACAAAACATCAAAGCGAAACTTTCATAAAAACATTCTTATTAAAAAATCCTTCGACATATCATAAACTGAGACATCATCTTCATATCATATCGAAGCATTGCATCGGGACAAATATCATGTTTAACCCCTTTGGTAGGGTCATAAACAACCATTATACCCGTGACTGGGTCGTATACTATGTTTCACCCCCCATGGTAGGGTCATAAACCACCATTATACCCGTGGCTAGACCGTATACCATGTTTCACCCCGTGGTAGAGTTATAAACCACCATTATACCCGTGGTTGGACCTTAACAGAAACAAAATAGAACAACATCGGAAACAGATCATTCAGATACAAAATCAGAAATTCATACCAAGGTTTTTCAGATGTCACATCATATTAAAATCGAAAACTGAATAGCTTCAGATCATTTCACATGTTCGAAATAAACAGAGTCAAAACATTTTCATTTATTCATAGCAAAAACTTTTAGATTTCTATATTTGCTCTTTTTGTAGAGTTTAGAAAATATAATGCACAAAATTAGCTCATGTCTACACTAGTCATAACAGAAAATATTTTTTCTTATATAGAATTTATACATATATAGAGCAAACATTTGAGGTCGTTTTTGGATTTTTTTTTCGAAAACAAACATGCTTATTTTCAAAATCAACCTCATTTCATTTCTTTTGTACAAAACTAGTATATGAACCCCGCTTACTTGGACTTTTTAGCTTTTCAGAAATTTTCCACAACAGTGCTGAACAATTGTCAATCGTCACCTATAAAAATTCATGTAATTTAAATAAATCTCCAATGAACAGATAATATCATATTACAGTTGAAGTACTTATTTTAATTCCTCAAAAACCTAAAATTTCTCTTAATTCTAAAATACCATCACGTCCTAAATTCCTCAATATCCACATAACTATTAAACTCAGAATATTTCTAAAATTACATAATAATATTAGTAATAAATACAATTATGCCATAAAATACATTTCTAGTTTAAAGACTCATTAAAACAAAACTGATTAAAGTATGAGATCAAATATTTCATTTAATAAAAATAAACTAATTATTTTCTCTTTAAAGAGTTCAAAATAAAATCTTGCACTACTATGTACTTCTAAAAAATATATTAATACTAATAATATATTTCAAATATTTATTTAATCTGTATTTAAAATAAAACTCATACAAAGTGAGTTTAATATATAAAAATTAAAACATGATTAACTTATAATTACTCTGTTAAAAGCATCAGTAATATACTGACTTAATACTATAAGTCCATACGTCTACGTCCAAATAAAAATATAACTTGCGTGTAATATAAAACTCATGATTTCAAACCCAATATACCTAATCAACTCATTAAAATATAAATCCATTAACCTAAACATCTAAAATATTACATTCGGAAACATCATACTAAGGGGCAAAATGGTAATAGTACATCTCATCTATTAGGTTAATCGAGACACAAAAATATTTATTTTTAAGTAAACTACCACAAAAACAGAGGACCAAGACATGAGCGGAGGCAGCAGCACTTACCCAAGGAAAACTAAGAGGCAGCGGCACCGTGGGGGAAGGAGGTCGCGGCGGAGTTGGGTTGCGGTGGACGGTGGCTGCCTCGGCGGCGAACTGAGAGAAAGAGAGCGAGATGAGGGAGAGAAAGAGAGAACAATGAGAGTGAGAGAGAGAGAGCACGGAGGCAGAGCTCGACAGTGGGGGAATTCGGTGTGGGCTTACCTAGGGGTGGTCGCGACGGACCTGGGCGTGCGACCAGCTTCTTCTGGTTGTTCCCGCTTGAGGCTTAGCAGTTGGGCGGCTGTGCTGGAGTTCACTATGGAGGAAGGCAGGTGCTCTGCTTTTCAGTCTTGCAAAACAGAGGAGGGCTTGTGGGTTTGGCACGCGGAGGAGCTGGGAGGGGCTTCCGTGGTGGTCAGGTGAGGGGTGGTGGCGTCTATTTTACGTGGAGATGGAGGCTGGGCAGCTTTCACACAGTGGCTAACGAGGTGTTGCCATGCATGGGTTGAGGCCGTGGGTTGAGGGGAGCTCGTGAGGGTGCATTTTACGGTGGAAGGAGCCTATGGTGAACGGTGGCTATGTTTGAATGTGGAACACAACCGTGGGTAGATTCACTTCCTTTGGTCCGTCCAAGGGTAGCAACGGAGGAGTATGGGCTGGTCAATGAACCACCTTCAGTGATGGTGGTGGAGGGATGGCACCAAGAGAGGTTTGGTTTGGAGAGTGCTGACGGTAGCAAGGAGCCTTGAGTAGTTTCTCTAAGCAAAAGAAGAAGAAAAAAAAAAAACTTATGCTTCTATATCTATGGGTTAGGGGGTTGAAAACTAGGAGAGAAAAAAAAAACGAGAGGGAGAAACTGCATGGGAGACGTGCATGGATGCAGAGACGTGCGTGGCGTGGAAACTGATCTGAATCTTATCCTAGGTTATTCATGGGCTTGGATTTTGGGGAGATTGGACTATTTTCGTGAGTTATGGGCCCGACTCAGCCACTGAAAAAAAAAATTAAAACCACTAGTATTATAAATCTCTAGGCATTCTCACCTGTTCCAATTATCAATTCCAATAAAAAAAATCTCGTATACCGACAAAATAATTTTTATAGTACTCGTTGTTTGGTTTTGGCTTGGTGGTAGATCCGGGTGTTACAAAAGCTCATGACCTCATCTTTTGATTTATTACTACAAGGAAAAGAAATACCAGTTGAATTATAATTCAACGGGTTTTAGTCTAGATTTTTCAAGTCCTTTTTATATTTTCTTTATTTACTTTTTTGGTTTTGTCATTATCAATTAATTATTTTTTAAGGTGCAAAATTTTCATCTTTAATTCAGCTTTCGCTTACTCTCAGAGATCAGAAATGTACTCATCAAAAGCTTACTTGGATGAGATTTGACTCTTATAATTTTGTATGAGCGATCATCCTCCAATAATTAAAAAATTTGACATCCCACACTATTATTTTATTTTAATTTCACTGTTATTATGTGGAATTATTAATGGAAAGTGTCCTGAATAGTAGTGTAATATATAACATTTATCTAAGGTCTCGTTTGAAACTTAGACTGAACTTGAACTCAATTCAATTCAGTCTAATTTTAAATTAAGTATAACATCTAAACATTCAGTTTTTAAATCATTAAATTTATCTCAACTCAAAATCTCTTTACACATATCCACAACTTTTTTCAACTCAATACCTCTTTACACGTAGAATCAATAATCTTTTTTAATTTCTCATAAATATATCTAAACTCATATTTAATAAGTCTTACAAAATTCATTATATTATCTCAACTCACTATAATTTATAAAAAATTAAATTCATCTCAACTCAATATCTAAATGTGACCTAAATAGCATTATCTGTGGCTTCTTGTTATCTAGGCTGTTCCTATCCGGTTTTCAGCGAGTAAAGGGTCATTTTGGTCGCATCCAAGTAGGGAAGCCAACTACTTATTATTTAAAACAAAAAAAAAACAAAACAAAAAAAAAGAAAAGAAAAGAAAAGAAAAGAAAAAAGAACTTTCCTATGTGTAATTTAAGACGCAATATATACAATTAAATCTTCTACATCATATGATCATAACATTCAGTCACAAAAAAATAAACTCATTGCTCAATTGAAGAGGGCTCAACAGTGAGATTGAGGCATGAGATACTGTAAGAAAAAAACTTAAAACTTAAAAATTTAAATTTTATATGTTTTTTTCAATCTGCTATGTGAGCTGTTCTACCGATGATTTGTAAATATAAAATTTTCTTTTATTTATAAAGAAATAAACTCGCACTCAATGGATGTACTTTCCATTATATTCTTTTAAGGGCTTTCATGAGTGCTATTTTTTAGGGTCTTTCTATTAAGTTCTTCTATATAGCATCTACGGTAGCGGTGCACATAATGACACGCTACATGGATGCTTATGATCCATGTTTTTTTTTTTTTTGTCTTGCACGAGACGGCTTCTCCCATCTCCTCTCTCTCGTCGTTTCTCTCTCATCTCGACTCTCTCTCTCTCTCTCCTTGACTCTCTCTCTCTTCGACTCTCTCACTCATCTTGGTCTCTCTCATCGTCACTCTATCTCATCTCCGCTCTCTCTCTCATCTTGGTTCTCTCTCTCATCTCCGCTCTGTCTCTCATCGTCGATCTCTCCCTCTCATTTCACTAGTAAAATGAAAAATAAAATAAAAATTTTCAACAGTAACACCGACCTGTAAGAACCAGTGGTGAGAATATCATTTTTTTAATTTTTAGGGCAGCACTGCAGCCACCGCTGGTTCCCACTAGTTATTTTGATATGTTTTTTTTTTACATCTATTTTTTTAGCACTTTTAAATATATTTTAAAAAAAAATACACAACATCATTAAAATTTTTTTTCTTAATCTCGAAGTAAAAAACAAAAAATACAAAAAGAATGCCAGCAATAGCTCCCAACGGGAGCGGGAGGACTAGCATTATCCTCGAAATAGATGTTAGTAAAATAAAAAATCATAACTTTTCATTCACATCCGTTATCTATAAATAGACTCATTGGCCTACGAATTTAACATGGACATAAGGCAATTTCGAAAATTCTCTCTCTACCAAAAGTTTTCATTTCTTCAAAACTTATTCTTAGGATTTGTTTATTCTGCAGATAACATATTTCTAATTTATTGGTTGAATAGGAAAATCTGAAGGTATTCAGGGTCTAATTTCACGTGTGCATAACGTAGTTAGACAAACAGATTTGTTCTGTGCCACATTGCATTTTAGAAGCAAATTCGCTTGTAATTCCTGTGCATACCACTATTGGTGGAAATGAATATTATCTTAAAGAAAGCGATATTATAACGCACCTTAAAACAAATTTTTCTCTCACTATTTTTTATTTTGTAGCCCCATCTGCACCAACAGTCCAAAGCTTGGTGAAGATGTTAGCGACCACTTTGAACTTTCGCCTCTTGTGCATCTTAAACTTATTTATCAATGGGAATTGGCGCTTACGTGATCAAGGCATGGAATTTCCAAAACAGATGTTATTTATCAATGTTCTCTCGAGGAAATTTAAAAAACAATAATTGTTGGTTAAGAAATTTTGTAACTCTTTCGAATTAGAATTTCCTTTGGGAAACAATGATATGGTTATAAAGGAAAGTATAATATGTCAGTCCTAACTTTCCCTCCCTATATTTCCTTTTACCATTTCTTTGGATGTTAAGCACATTAGTCTGAAAATTTTTGGGCATTTTTTATTTCGCTCATTAGAATAAAAAAAAAATTTTTTCGACTGGGCTTTTTGTAACCTCGTATAAACTCTTTGTAAAAATTATTCATCCGTTAATGAGGATTTATTATTTAAATTTTTTCTTTTAAGAAAAGATATTCCACATTATTTTTCAGTTCTATTAGTATTGGGAACAATGGACTCATCTATCAATTGTGATAAGTTTGCAATTCACATCACCAAAACTTTATGACCCCGAGAGGCATGCTTTGATATTTGAAGTATTTCATAATTCTGTAAATAATAGTGAAATAATTTGAGTTAAGTTGTTTTATTTAATTTTGAAAAATATGAGAAAAAATTGAATAAAAATATTATAGAGCTAAAAATTATTTGAATATTATTTTTTAATATAATTTTTATTTTGAAATTTGAAAATTTTTTTTTTTTAATTTTTTAGTTTGAAATTTTTAAAAGTTGTAATGATTAGATAATGATTAGATGAGAACTTAAAAAATTCAAATTGAAAAATATTTTATATTTAAATGATATTTAAAAAAGAAATTATGAAAAGTTTTAATTATCCAAAAATATAAGACCCAAGTCTTTTCCATGGTTGAATAGAGCAATGATCCTCTAGGTGTTGCATGGTTTAATGAATAGGTTCGGACCAGAAATATGCAAGCATAAAGCACTGAGATTTGGTGAGCCTGTAAACCTGGTTTTTGGAGACATGATAAATCTTCTCCAAGTTATCTCATATAATCTAATCATTATAATATTTTTAAATTCTCACATAAAAATAAAATAAATAATTCAATTTTTTTAAATTTAAAAAAATAATAATATTAAAAAAATATTCTAATAATATTTTATCTAATTTTTAATTTTCATCTCAATTCATCCTATTTCATCTAAGAAAACAAACAATGGTAAATATTTTAACAACATAGTTAAATCTTTAGTAATACAAACATCTCAAGTAGAGCACTAACATCAGTTTTGTAAACGCATATTTATTTATTATGGAAAGAAACTGTATACATATACATCATATTATTCACATGTTTTAATTCCCCTATGCACCACCAAGTTATCTGTAAGCTTTGTGTGTGCCATGGGTTGACTTGGTCCAAAGTATACATCCATGATCTAGTTGTTTACTCGTGGGCAGCTAATTCAACCACCTTTAAAGATGGAAACGGTGCAAGACATGGAAGGATCAGAAGACTGGACAAATGATGACGGAGGTGACCATAAGAAATCGAAAGTTTCACTACTTGTGAATGTACCAAAAGAAGCACTGTCATTAGGAATATTTGGCAAATCAGCATCGCCATTCAAAAACTGCATCACTCTCCTCATGCTAGGCCTAGCAGCTGGATTTACATGTAAGCAGAGGAGTCCTAGTTTCAAAATCAATACCATTTCCTCCACCACATAATTACCTTCCAATCTAGGATCACTAGCATGGAGGATAGCTCCTTTGCTCCAGCACTCGAAGACCCAATCAACCAAAACTAATTCTTCAGGCATCCCCATTCGCTCTATTGGCTTCCTTCCACAAGCGACCTCTAGCATGAAAGCCCCAAAAGCATACACATCAGTGTAAGTGGTTGCCCTCCCCGTTCTAGTAAGCTCCGGAGCCATATAACCGACAGTCCCAGCCACAAGGGTAGTTTGTGAATTTGTGTCATGGTCATATAATCTGGCAAGGCCAAAATCACCTAGCCTTCCATTCATTTCAGCATCTAATAGGATATTGCTTGCTTTTATATCTCTGTGTATAACAATTTGTTCCCACCCTTCATGGAGGTAAAGAAGGCTAGATGCTACTCCTTTGAGGATTTGAAATCTTTGAAGCCAGTTAAGGTGTCTTCTTCCTTTGCTGTATAAGAACCTGTCAAGGCTTCCATGGGGCATATAATCATAGATCAAGAGGAGTTCTCCCCTGCGCCGGCAGTAGCCCAATAGCCGCACCAAGTTCCTATGTCTCAATCTTCCCATGCTAATGATCTCAGCCACAAATTCCTTCATCCCCTGTTGGGAATCATGGGAGACTCTCTTGACTGCAATTTTCTCATTAGAAGGAAGTGTTCCTCTATAAACCTTTCCAAAACCTCCTTCTCCAATAATCTCTTTTGCTTTGAAACCATTGGTTGCCTTGTACAGACTCTTATAGCCGAACCTGTGAGTACCATACTCAATTTCCCAATTTTCACGTACTTCTTCGTATTTCTTCCTCCTAAAATAGTAAGCAGCTCCAGTTATCGTTATTAGCACAACCACTACTACTATGAGAAGAGCCCGGATCGCTACTACTCGTTTCTCTTTTCGCTTCCTGCCTGGCGGAAGTGTAGGGAGGCTCGAAATGTCGAGGCTTTGTGCTTGCCCACTTTTATTAAAGCTCCATCCAAGAATGTAGTTGTCACATGCTAATGATCCTGTGGAAGCAGAGAAACCAACATACATAGATTCCAACACGATCTGAGACAGACTGATCGGCGTTGACAAGAGAGGCCAATTTGGTTTTGTGGTTCTAATTGGGGCCAGTGTTACATTCAGCAACTTTTCTGCTTCGTCATAGTCTATCCAAAGTTGCATTGGATTCCCACTTATGAGCTCCAAGCTTATATTCCTCCTTTCTTCATTGGAATAATATGCTGCAGGAGCTGATTCAAGTGATTTCAGGTCATTCACATCAATTCCCACGTGGTTATCAATATCTTCAAATTCAGGACTTTTAACAAAATCGAGCTCGATGGCCAATATGTGGTTGGAAGTATGGCCGTTATTTGAACGATTGAAGAGTCCTAGGTATTGACTTGCTATACCATCTAAGCTCTTCGAGGGACTGATGGCGAAGGCCATGCCATGTCCACCAAGTTCTGGTTGTTGAGGAACCATGGCAAACACAAAGTTTGTAGAAAATGAATGTGACGAAATCGTGCTGAAATTTATAGGAAGTTGGTAAAAAGCATGACCAACCTTCTGGTTTGAAATGTTGGTTAGCCGCAACAGACCATTAGGGAGAATTTCTGCGATTCCATCAAGATACAGATTGGCTTGACTGAAGCCATTGTAGATGAATTGGCTTTCATCTTGAGCAAAGTTCAAGGGAATACTGGAAATATAGAGAATCATCAGAAGATGAAGTGATCTAAGAACTGTAGCCATTGGAAAAAGTGGGAAGATGGTGCCTTTCTGTTAAAGAGGTATTTCACTTGTTCAAATGTCTCAAACTCCTGAGAAATTAAATGAGTTTTTATTCTATGCCAATGTGCCATGGTATAGTCAGCATCTGTGTTGCCATTGGTAACCAATCAATTATTTTGATTTGAAGAGTAGTTTTGACAACTTCCCAATTTGATACCCCAAATGTCATTTTCATCATCCTAATATTTTTCTCAATTCTATGAAGGAATGATTCTTGGGTAAAAAATGGGGAGCAAATTAGGTCCGGTGTTTTTTTTTTTTTCTTTTTAACATCCATTGCTAACTAGGTAATGCTATTCATTATCCTATTAGATGACATTGTTTTATCATCTCTTGATGTGACATCAATTGTTTAAAACAATATTTATTATTTTCACTTATCTGTTAATCTTTTGCTATTACATCTAGAAATAGTAATTAAAAAGGTGATAAATTGTATTTCTCTACCTTTTACAATGTATAAGTATAGCATGATCTAGTTGTTAGGAATTTCAGGAACCGAAAGATAGACCATTGGGGTAAGTTTCTGCAATTCCATTAGGGCTGTGCAAATACTCCGCCAACTCCGACTCCATTTGATCTCTGCTTCGATTCCTCCAAGAATGCAGTCGGAGTCGGAGTAGGAATTTCCTGAAACTGAATGATAGCATGGGCCAAGTTCTTGGCTCAACATGTTGGTTAGCTGCAATATACCATTGGGGTAAGTTTCTGCAATTCCATTGGTATGAGATGTCAAGAAATCCTACAACAGAAGGATGCATGCATATGTACTCTTTGCATCTATCTACACACATGTTCAAGACTTATTCTGGGTTTCCGCGTGCCAAACCATTTGCCTTGACTTTCACTTCCTTGGGTCTAGAATATTGGAATTTGGTTGGCAAGTGTGAAACAAAAAACCCACACTAGATGATGGATGTACGCTTGATTAACTGTTGAGATAGAGACGATTTGTTTTCAAACGGACTTTTCTTCTTTGTGAAAAGCCTTGTGGATATGCCGCCTAAATATCCGAGTTGCCCTTTTTCATGGGGAAAGGACCATTGAATAATCTTATTTGGTAATTAGAATGATCTATATTATAATAAAAATTGATATTTTTGGGACCTATTGAATAATCTAAATTCTAAAAAATCGTATTAATTTTGTGAGTTTAACATGTTTATGAGTATTTAATTTATTAATTGATATTAATTAATAAAAAATATATTTATAAATAATACTCCATCATTACAAACATTATGTAATAATTAATAGGTGGAATTCACTATTTTATCAAATCTTAAAAAATAATTAAAAATATTTCATCTCATTTCTATGTTTAATATACAGATTTTTAAAAATTAAATCATCTTATTTTTTTTTTAATATAAATATTTTATGATTATTTATAAATCATCTTATTGAATAATAACTGATCAATGCATCAAACTGCACTTCACTGAATTTCTGCATCAATCACTTCACAGAATGCCAAGCTTGGAAAGTGATGAAAGTTTATAGTCCAGTCATCTGTAAATCAGAGTTTTCGAACTGGGTCTAGTCCTTGTTCTGGATTTTTCTCCATACATTCATTACAGAAAGGGGCAGATGATGTTTTGTCATTGATGCAAAAAAGTCCAGCGACTTGCGGTCAAGTACATCTAGTGAATTGTCATTCACGTGATTAATGAATGAAAGTAATGTTTTTGGATGTTTATTTTAAGAGAAATGATAATCACGTAAACGCAATTGTCTTTAAAAATAAATAAATAAATATAACATTTATATAAAAGTAATAATATTTTAATAATAATTTTTATTTTTTTCAAAACGACTATATAATATTACTCTTATTTTAATAGAAAAAAAGATCAAACTTGCTTGTGCTATGGGTGTGAAAAAAATTAAAAAAAAAAAAAAAAAAATCAGTTGAGTCGGACCAAACCACCTTTTATAAGCAATTCGGTGTAGTATCGATTCTTTAAAATTAAAACCGATCTTAAACCGATGTGATATCGGTTTTTAAAATATTTTCAGTTCAAATCGAATCGGACCGGTATATATATATATTTATAATTTTTATATTATATTATATATATTATATGCTAAATTACTAATTAATATAACATGAGATTTTAATTTTATTATTCAAGTCTATTATAACATGTGATATAACATAAAATTAATTTTATATTTTTTAATATAACATGATATAGCATATAAATTTTAATCTTATAATATAAAATTAATATACCATAAAATTTTAATTTTAAACATAAACATTAATATAAACTTATTTTTGATATATATCAATGATAAATACATTTTTGGAATAATAAATTATAGTATATATATATATATTCTTTTTTTAAATACATTTTTACACATTTGATCATATATACTCATATAAAGAATCTAGAATTTATATAGACTATAGTTAAATTTAATACTATACTAATATGTGTTAATTATTATAAAATAATGTACTTATACTATAATATAAATAGACTAATAATTTAGTATATGTAAATATTATATAATTATTAACATAAATAATCTATAAAATTGAAAAAATCAGACTTAACCAAAATCGATAAAATCAAAAATTTCGATTTCGATGATCAATCAGATTACACTCCTAGCTTGTAGCTTGTGGATTCTTTCACTGTGCCTGAAATCTCAGGGTGACGTTGGAACAATCTTACTCCAACCTTGGTCATTTCATTTTGGTCATATAACTCTTCACCTAATTGACATGATAATCAATGTGAATGACCTAAAAAAATGTGTACGAGCTTTGCTGAATCCCAAGCATCTTCAAGCAAATGGTAATACTATATGTGTAAAAAATAATAAGATAGAATGATATTTGGGAAGGAGATGAGATGAGATGAGATTTATTTCCAAACATCTCTTAGCATGTCTGAAGGTCAGTGGCAGAGAAAAAAAAATTGACTTTTTCTCATTATAGGACATAAAGAAATGATATTTATAATCATAAAATACGTAAACGCTGCACATTCCTTTTAAAAAAGAGTAAATATGAAATTTCACTGTGCATTCCTTCTAAAAAAGAGTAAACATGAAATTTACATGAAAAAAAAATTTTAATAGTGAGTCTCACTCTTTTTAAAAAAAAATACATAGCGTTTATACAATTTATGACTATATCTAACATTACTATAAAAGCATATATACGTGGACCTTGTATAATACAAGTTGTATTATCATTCTGGTAAAAGATGTTCACCGGAGGGCAGGGGTCGGGAGTAATAATATTGCCACTTTGTTTTCACGATTTTCTGTAATGAGCAGCATTTTGATTAAATTAAAAAGATAAATACAAAAATAGGGGGGAGAGATCCCAAATAGTATATAAATTAAAAATTAAAAATGGAGCAATGGAGCCAAGCGATGAATTGATTGATGATTATAATTTATTTCTACGGCTTCTCTCTAATTTATATATATAAATATATATATATATATATATATATATATTAAGAAATAAACTCATGGCATATATATATATATATAGATTGTTGAATTCCTTTTTATGTTTCCTTTTTTTTTTTTTTTTTTGTCAGTACAAATTGATAAAGTAATATATATAACTTTGATTTATCAATACATTGTTATTGATAATATTTTTTTAGATTACTTACCCAGAGAAAATTTGTATCATATATTTTCAACAGATCGACCTTTGGTCCACCTTTGCTATGAGTCTATCTCAATTAAAAAACAGGTCTAGTTATATCAAAAAGAAAATAAAATAAATGAATAAATTTTTATTATTTAGACCTCTGGACTTGGAATTGTAGGATATTCAAAAATCTTTAATTCAGCTTTCGCTTATTCCTTAGGAAAGGTTTGGGGGTGAGATGAGAATTTTATATTTTATTTTAGTGTTAAAATATTATGTTTTAGTATTATTATTTTGTTGGAATTTGAAAAAATTGAATGGGGATTTGAAAAAATTAAATTGTTTATTATATTTTGTACGAGGATTTGAAAAATGTGTAATGATGACTATGAGATAAGATAAGATAAGAATTTTGTATCTCATCTCACCCCCCAAACCTGTCAAGATCATAAATGTATTCATTAGGGATAAGATTTTACTCTTATAATTATGCATGAGAGCTCATCCTCCAATTATTAGAAAATTTGACATATCACATTATTATTTTATTTTTATTCACTGTAATGAGGTTGCATTATTAATCAATTTTCGAATTTTTATTTTAAAAAAAAAAATAAGATAATCCAAGAGTAATAAAAAAATGTCGTGAAATAGTAGTGTAATATATAATATTACTCTAAATAGCAGTGTATGTGGCTTCTCGGTATCAGGGGCCGTTTCTATTCGATTCTCAACCGGTAAGATGCTATTTTTATCATGTTTAAATTGAGAAGTCACGTATGTTCTCCCTTATTATTCAGCAAAAAAATAAAAAGATTTTTATAATTATTATTTAAAAAAGAAAAGAACTTTCCTATGTGTAATTTAAGACGCAATATATACAACTAAATCTTCTACATCATAACATTTAGATTCCTTATTTAAACTTACTTAAAACAAAGGCCAGGGTAAGCTTACTTTGTCACACAGTCATTAAGAAATAAACTCCAATGCTCAATATGGGATATACTCCATATTATATTCTTTTATGGGCTTTTTATTTCTCAAGGGCTTTGGGTGGCATAAGAGGTCTTTATCTATATGATTGGTTTACAAGGTCTAGAATGGGGCCCCAAGCCGTCACATGCAGTCTGCATTCAACTATCTAAGCCCATGAAACATTGCTGGTGCCACTCATTCTCTGATTTAATGACGATGTTTCGGTAACCAGACATTCTCAGATGTTGTCAGATATTCTCACAATTTTTTATAATTTTTTTAAATATAAATATTTTTTAATTTTCAATTTTCAATTTTTTTTATCTAATAATTATTTAAATATTATCAAAACACAAAGTCCAATTTAACTTTTTTAAACTTCTAAACAAAACATAAAAAATAATACAACTATTTTAAATTTAAAACCAAAAATAATATTAAAATATTATATTCAAGTAATTTTCTAATTTTATAATATTTTTAATCAATTTTTTTATTTCACATTTTTTAAAATTTAATAAAATATTTTAACTCAAATCATTTTATTACTATTCACAAATTTACGAAATATTTTCAAAACCAACCTTAATGATTTGGCATGAAAATGATACATGTATCTTTGAACTCTCTCGACGACTTTATTTTAAAAAATGTACATTCATTAATAGGAAAGGTCCACATTTCGTTGCGTTGATTTCAACACTTTCAAATTTATAGAGCTGAGAAACAGTTTATTGGTGATCAACATATACTGCTTGGTGCTTATTCAAACAGTACTGGAAATTATTTCTGCAAACTACTTATTGATTCCTAAAAATACTACACACAAAAATTATATGTTTCTGTTTTAACAGTTGATTTTCTCTCTCAATTGGCTTGGAGTATTCTTCCTCGATTTTCTTCTTCCCCAACTGCAATAGAGAAAAGACTCATGAGATGTGGATTATTTTTTCAGAAAGAAAAGAGAAGGGCTACGTCAACTAAAAGATATCGTAAAAATAAATTCCCGTAACTTAACGTGATATACTTGATTATAATTTTTTTTTCCTGTAAAGTAAATCTGACATATCCCATTAATCTACATTAATTTGTATGTATTTTTGTAAATGAAACATTTTTCAAAAAAAAAAAAAATCATACCATTTACAAGATGAAATCCATAAGAGGGTTAGATCCTCCTTCGAATGGCAAAGCACATTTATCCCTTTCACTAAGTTAGATTTTACCACCATATAGCAAAGATTGTATGGATCTAGTATATACATGATCTTATATATCTACATTGATTATTCTATAGAAGTTATCAACCAACTCCCGTTAACTTTTTCACATAAATGTTTAGGATAAAGCGTGGTTGTCAAAGTTTGATGAATTCCAAATTACTGAACTGATATCAAATCACTTCTTATTTCAAAGGTTAAAGTTAGAAAAAATTAAATTTAAACTTATAATTTATATTTTAACATTAAAGACAAGTAGTGAATAATTTCTGTTTAGAAAAGATTACCAGCTTCCTGTAAATTGGTGGAAACCGTCGGAAGCTGTGCTGGTGAGCTTTTAGTCGAATGCGCGTGGATGGAAATTGGCATGTGTAATGTTGAGTCTTTGGCAGAACTAGTAGCTGTGGATTTGGATGACTCCTTGTTCCGAAGCAAAGAAGTTACAGCTTCTCTCACCTTCTCCACCACACCTATATCCCCAGGAGTGGTACTTTTCCTTGGACTCACTGCATTAGATGTCACTTGGGAATTAAGGGCTCTCTCATCTTCACCATGCTCAAATTTCTGCTTCAAATACTCCTTCATTGAAACACCCTTATCACATATTTGATGATCACCAGTACTCATTATAGCATTATTTTTGCTAGCCGGTGCTGACCGAACTCGTGGAGATGCTACTCCTGGAAAGGTTTGGGGTTCTGCTAGGGTTGTAACACTGATGCCTTGAAGTTTTGAAGCAATAGTATGGGTTGCATCCAATAGTGCAGAATAAGTTGGTGCTAATGTCTCAGTCACAGTTTCAGTTATTTTCTTGTTTGGAATGCTGCTAGGGTTCTCCTTATATGCTTCATCACCACGAGATGTCACTTGAGAATTAAGGGCTCTCTCATCTTCCCCAGGCTCAAATTTATGCTTCAAATACTCCTTCATTGAAACACCCTTATCCCATATTTGATGATCACCAGTACTCATTATAGCATTATTTTTGCTTTGTGCAGTAGCTGGTGCTGACCAAACTAGTGGGGATGCTACTCCTGCAAAGGTTTGGGGTTCTGCTAGGGTTGTAACACTGATGCCTTGAAGTTTTGAAGCAATAGTATGGGTTGCATCCGATAGTGTAGAATAAGTTGGTGCTAATGTCTTAGTCACAGTTTCAGTTATTGTCTTGTTTGGAATGCTGCTAGGGTTCTCCTTATCTGCTTCATCACCACGATTGACACTGCTTGCCAAAACATGTTTCTCAGAAACCACGTGAAATGATCTGGGATGATGCCTAGCTGTTTCTTTGTACCCCTCAGGAGCAAGCTCCGACTCGTACACTGAAAATAAAACAACTCAGTGAAAAGTAAACATCGGAAGCTAACGTGGCTTAATATAATTTGGGGTGTACAACCAGATCCGGATCCAGATTTGGGTCTTAAAAACCAGGTGGTGGTTGTCCGACCATTTTTCTGGGCGATAACTAGATGTAAACCCGGATGTCCGAGTATATTAGGATTGTAACTAGATATGCGAGTTTATTATCTTTTTTTTTTGTTTTTTTTAAAAGACTTTTTAAAATTAAAAAAAAATTATAGTACTTTTTTTTAAAATTCGGATATCATGTTTAATACTCAGATTTTTTAAAAATATATTTTAAACTCAGAAAAGTTCTGCATGCATGCATGATTAATGTTAATAGCAAACCTTTCCCTTAAGTCGTGGTTTTGGATGTTAAGATGAGATTACTAGGTTTGGATAGTAAAATGAGATGAGATGATTTGTTAAAAATAGTGAAATAATTAGTGAATAGTAATAAATGATTTGAGTTAACATGTATTATGGAGTTTTGAGAAAGGAGAGATAAAAAACTAAATAAAAATATTATTTTAATATAATTTTTGTATATTATTTTTGTTTTGATATTTGAAAAAGTTGAATTATTTTTTGTATTTTTTTTAGATAAAACCGGATTACGGATAACCGGTTACATAACCGGATTCGTGATCGGGTCTTATTTGGTTTCATCTTACCCGCCTGGGTCCAATCTGGGTGGATAACCACCCGAATTCACTCGAATTTTCGCATTTCGGACCAGACTGAAAAACAATCCGGCCTGGTTGCACATCCCTAAATATAATATTTTAGATATATTTTACGGTAAACAAAAAGTTTTACAATCTGATACACTACAATAAATTACCATGCATGTAAGTTCGTGAACTTAGTTCTATAAAATTGGGAGTCAAACATTTCTTGAAAAGAAAATGTGAGAGCTGATGATCTAAATTAAAAAACAAAAACAAAAGAGAAGGGTGTGATGCCATTACTTGGGGCTCCAAGGTATTCAGCATCTTCTTCTAGGTCTTCATCGTCATCCAAGCTGACACCCCAAGAGGGTGTAGAATTACCATCCTCACTCTGCTTCTTCCTGCTAAGACTATGTCGCAACTTCTTGGCCCTCTCCTTCATTTTTGTCAGAACTGATGGTTTCTTGTGATGGTGGGAATGATCTTCTTCATAGTCAAGGTGGTTCCCAAAGCTAGGTGAAGATGTTGGCGGCCACTTTGAACTTTCGCCTCCTGTGCATCTTAAACTTAGTTAGAACTAATGGGAATTCACGCAGCTAATTACGTGATCAAGGCATGGAATTTCCAAAGCAGCGATGCTATATATTTGTCAATGTTTTCTCGAGGATCGTGATCAAATTATCAAATATATGCTACAAACTTGGAATGATACAAAAAGGATGAATCCAATTACTTAAATCAATACCTCGGAATAAATGTTCTAAAGTGGGGCTGCTGGGAGCTGATTTAGGTTTGTCACCATATGATCTGAGCACGCGGTCGAGTTGAGCCATTGCTGCTGCAATTCACAAGTGAGGGTCTTAGATTATTGTTTATGCCTTCAAATAACCCTTTTCTTCTTCTGTAGCTCCTTAAATCTCTGATAATTGATGAATCTATGCCTTCAAAGTTAAAGACATGAGAAGAAGGATGCTCAACCTTTAGCTTCCGGAGTTTTTGCATGGACAATAATAATGAACAAGAGCCACATGTTTCATGTAGTTCATGCAGATACTTGTGGCCTCTATTCTTACAAAGAACGTAGGGAGGTTTGCTTACCACCTGCAACTCAAGAATGGCCGAAATAGAAATTTGACCAGGCTAAGGACTAACATTAATCTTCCTCCGCCTAAGGCTCATGCCTTAGGACAGGAATTTCTTGTTTTGAGACTTGATACAGATGGAAATTACATTTTATACATTTTAACTGCAGTAATTAATAATAAAAGAGAAATGTTTTAGTCGTAAACGGATTTTATGAAAATAAATTAACAAACTGACGTGATTTGATGTAGTGTATTAGATTGTAAATTTATTTTTATAGTAAAATAGATTTAACGTATCAGTACATGAAATCGCATCAGTCTGTGAATTTATTTTTATGAAATTTATTTATTGCTATAAATTTATTTTTGTTTTAATGCCTTGTTAACGCCAAAGAACCCCACTAATAAATTGATAAGTCCTATATCTATGTAACCCAACTTGAAACAACCGGGTTTGCGCCCAACCCGACCCGCTTGTTCCCATCCAAGGCGCCAAACCAACCCGACCCGACTCGACCCAAACAAACAGAGATCGGGTCGAACCCGTATGACCTGACATTCACTAGAGAGGGCAAAAAAAAAAAAATATGCGTTTTCACTTCTGCATCGATGTACAAAATATTTCTATCATCTGTATGATCTGATTACAATATCAAATTATCAATCTCAGATCAACATCCCAAAAAATAAAAAATGAAAAGTGCAGTTATTTTGACTACACATTGTATACCTTCTACAATGTCTGAAGACCTCAAAAAGGCCATATGAAGACATTGCGAATAGTAAATCAGTCACATTTTATTATGAATTGATGGGGTTCGAAACCAACAAAATATAAAAAGTCGCAAATCAAGAGATGTTTCTGAATCTGGGGAAACCTTCATCTCCATACTTTCTTCTACTCGTAAAAACAAAACGTATGAAGCCCATTAATTCAGATCCAAACGTTAAAGCAAGTAATGCAAACCCCACGGCCATGGCACAGTTCTGCAGGGCCAAAGCATAAGATGACCTACAAGGACAGCTACTTGAGTAGCATCTTCTGCATCTTGGGAAACAAATAGAGAGAGAGAGAGAGGAAAAACTATTGCCAAGGGCCAAAATGTGAGGGCTTCCTTCCCTTCCATCGCCACGCAGCAATACCACCGCCGCCAGCATCGATGTGAAAAGAAACAGCCACCACCGGTGACGTATGTTAAGAAGGAGAAGCAGTCGCAGCCAGTGTTTTAAATTTCGTACCGTACCGGCCGGTATGGCCGAAATTTTTCGTTTGACGGCCGATATAGGTACTATATCTGTTCCGTACCGGCTAAAATACCAGCCGTACCGGACTAAATTTCGGCCTGTACCGGCCTATATTTCGGCCGGTACCGACCGATATTTCGGCCTGTGTTTTTTTTTTTTTTTTCGTTTTTTCAAACTACAAACTTATTTTTTAACCCCTAATTCAGATTAGACTATTTATAATTTATATATATATGTATTTATATATAATTTATTTATATATAGACTATTATTTTAGAATATAATTTTTATATATATTTATATATATAATTTATTTATATATCGATTATTCCGAAACATTATCCCGAAACGGTACCGGTACTGAAATATTTCGTTCCAGTGCCTTGACCGGTACGATGTCCGGTACGGTATTCAAAATATTGGCCGCAGCAGTCGAGGTCACCGCGGTTTGCACAAGACTTGGATGGGCTGAACTGCTTCGAGACTCTCATCTCTTATTAGGCGAACTGCAGTTCGCAGTGAGAGGTTTCGTCCGTAGTGTCTTTTTGCTGCATAGAAAGAGAGCGGCTCTAGGGTTTGTGCGAGAGAGAGAGAGAGAGAGAGGGGGGCAAGGGTTTGTGCTGAATGGAAAGAAGAGATGGGGGGTTGTGGTTTCATCCACTTAAAAGTCGGTTGGACATCATCCAACCCGCATCTAATTTTAATCTGATTTTATGCGGGTTGATCGGATCGGTTTTATCAGGTGCGTCAGGCTTTTGTGTTTGCACAGGCCTAATTTCTTATAGTGTTATCTCTATATTTACAATGAGCTAGAATCTTTAAAATATTTAAGAAAAAAAATAGAGAAAATCACGTTCTTAATGCTGAACATGTTACTTGAATAGTGATGAATCTAAGAATTGATACATGTATATATAATTTCATAAAGATACTAGCAAAAAGTCAATAGTTGTAGATAAATTTATAAAATAAAATTAAATATTTATCTAAATAAAGCAATTATATATAAATGAAATGTTCATGAACATAAAATTCAATTCAATTAAAATCCATAACTCAACTGACGTTGAAATAAAAATCAAAGGAACAAGTCGCTCGAATTTTACTTGCTTATTTGGTGGTTTGGGAGTTTGGATAACGTAATACTCACGTCTCATCAAAGAAGGCAATGTCGTTAAAATTGTTGACGGAGCAAAGTACAAAACCTCCCATGTCTTGCTGTAACATTCCCCTCCGCCTCCGGCCTCAGTCCCCAAACCTCTGTGTGTGTGTGTGAGGGGGGGGGGGGGGGGAAGAAGAAGAAGAAGAAGAAGAAAGATGCAGTCTTTGACAGCCTCAAACCACCACCACCACCATTCCTCCCCTCTCTCCTCCCGGACCAACTTCGCTTCTCGCACCCCTAAACGCACCCTTCGATGCGGCTTTCTCCTTCCCTCCTCCTCCTCCTCTCCAAAACCTAAACCCTTCAAATCCTTTTTCAAACCCCTCTTCAAAACCTTCGTCTCTTCCTCCTCCGCTGCCACTCTGCTCTTCCACATCCGCGCTCTCTCTAGAGAATTCGGCGGCGGGGGTTCAGGCGGCGGAGGGGACGGAGACGGTGGCGGTGGAGGGAGTTTCTGGAGGAGATTTCTCTCTCCCGCAGTGACCAATGCCGAGGAGCCGCAGAACGAGGGATGGGACTCACATGGCCTTCCCGCCAACATCGTCGTCCAGCTCAACAAGCTCAGCGGCTTCAAGAAGTACAACGTCTCCGAGATCCTCTTCCTCGACAAGAGACGCTGGACCACCATCGGCACCGAAGACTCCTTCGAGATGGTCTCCTTGAGGCCCGGTGGGATCTACAACAAGGCTCAGCTCCAGAAAGAACTCGAGACCCTAGCAACCTGCGGGATGTTCGAGAAAGTCGACATAGAGGGGAAGACAAATTCCGACGGCACCATCGGCGTTACGATATCGTTCACGAAGAGCACATGGCAGTCCGCGCCGATAAGTTTCGTTGCATCAATGTCGGGTTAATGCCGCAGTCGAAGCCGATGGAAATGGACGCTGATATGACCGATAAGGAGAAGATGGAGTACTACCGGAGCCTGGAGAAGGACTACAAGAGGAGGATCGAGAGGGCAAAGCCATGCCTATTGCCTATGCCGGTGCACATAGAGATTATGCAAATGCTGAGGGACCAGGGGAAGGTGAGCGCGAGGCTGTTGCAGAGGATTCGGGACCGGGTCCAGAAGTGGTATTTCGACGAAGGGTATGCGTGCGCGCAGGTGGTGAATTTCGGGAATTTGAATACGAAGCCGGTGGTTTGTGAGGTGGTGGAAGGGGATATTATCCAGACGAATATCCAGTTCCTCGATAAGCTCAGCAATGTCATTGAGGGGAACAAGCAAGTTGCCGTGGTGAGAAGGGAAATGCCCAAACAGGTACTACATCTTACTTTCTTTGCTTTGCTAATTTTTGAATTGTTCTAATTGAGATATTAAATTTGTGACTGGTTGATTTTGGAATACTCACTTTCTAATTTCAAACATAAGCGGCGTCATTGACTTTAAAATTGCAGGCTTGGTTTTAAACCCTTAAACGTGTGATTGGTAGCTAAAGTTTCTAATTTTCTTGGTGAATGTTTGAATTCCGCCTACAGCTTCGATCAGGCGAAGTTTTTAACATAGAGGCAGGGAAGCAAGCTCTGAGGAACATAAACGCTCTAGGTTTGTTTTCCAACATTGAGGTGAACCCCCGGCCTGATGAGAAGAAGGAAGGAGGGATCATTGTTGAAATAAAGCTTAAGGAACTAGAACATAAGACCGCTGAAGTTTCAATGGAGTATTGTTCCTGGACGTGGAGAACGTCCCACTCTGGTATACTTTACTAATTATATCTCTGCCCCTTTCACACACCATCAAATTTCTGGGGTTCCGGTTTGAAGGCTTTACTGTGTTTTCTTTCATATTACCTTTGTGTATCTCTATGTTGCGTGCTTAGGCATCATTGCAGCCTGGTGGGACTATTACTTTTGAAAACCGGAATATCAACGGGTTAAATAGATCCATTAATGGTTCAGTGACTACCAGCAATTTCTTGAACCTCAAGTAAGCTTAGCTCAATATGCGCTTTGAGTTTTGTCTATTTTATTCTCGGAATTCCATGTCATCTGTGCAAAAGCTTGTATCATAAGATGTCAATGATATATTCTTTTTTCAGGATGATCTTGCCTTCAAACTTGAGTATGTGCATCCTTATTTGGATAGCGTGTATAGTCTACGCAACCAAAATCTGAGTAAGCTGCTTCAATAGCAGGAAACTGAGTCCGGTCTTCACCGGTGGGCCAGGGGCAGAAGAAGTCCCCCCTATATGGGTTGATCGAGCTGGTGTCAAGGCTAATATTACGGAGGTAGTTTGAGGGTTTCTTTTTCATTGCTTTGTTATGTGAGGAGTTTTCAGTAAACTTTACAGTGGTGACTCTAATGTTATCCTGATCATTCTGCGACAAGCAGAATTTTACCCGTCAGAGCAAATTCACTTATGGTCTTGTAATGGAAGAGATAACAACACGTAATGAAAGCAGCAATATCTGTCCAAATGGTCAAATACTGTTGCCAAATGGAGCAATTAGTGCAGATGGACCTCCAACAACCCTCAGCGGTACTGGCATTGACCAAATGGCATTTTTACAGGCGAATATTACGCGTGATAACACCAAGTTCTTAAATGGAGCTATAGTTGGTTCAAGGAATGTATTTCAGGTAACTTAAATTCTTGTGATGTATAACTTCTTGATTGGTTAATTTGGATTTGAAAAGAGTTAGGTAACAGACAATAGCGCATAAAAGATCTTTACGAAGGAACTCGTGATCATCTTATTTTCAGTCATTTTTTTCCCATTAGAAACTTCCTTTTGGTCTTATAATGATAGTTTCTGAGAAGTCCATAGGATTCGTGTCGTTCGTTCCATCTACTTTGGCAATGTTCAATGGATACACAGTATTTATGTTTATTGGAGCTGATGAACAGTCAAAGTAGAAGGTTCTGTCCATATGCAAGAATGGATGCTGTCATCCAGTTTGTCACATTTTCTACACGTTTTCTCAGTGTTAAAATTGCAGGTAGACCTAGGCCTTGGCATCAGCAGCAAGTTTCCGTTCTTCAACAGCCACCAGCTAACATTGACACTGTTTTTCCAGCTGAAGGAAGTGGAGGAAGGTGCTGGTGAACCACCATCACCTGTCCTTGTTCTTCATGGTCACTATGGTGGCTGCGTGGGGGACCTTCCAAGTTACGATGCTTTTACCCTTGGAGGTCCCTATTCTGTGAGGGGTTACAACATGGGTGAGATTGGTGCGGCCAGAAACATTCTTGAGGTACAAATTACAGGAGATAAGAGTTTGATTTGCAGTCCTTCAAATAGTCATCATATGCTATGAATGTTTGAGAGAGAGAGTGTGTGTGTGTGTAATCCATTACAAGAGAAACTATCTAATTCTCTACGTATGCAAAATATGATTATGCTTATTGTATTTGTACCGTTAAATGGGTCAGCAAATATCTGATTCCTCTTCCTGATGCTGTTTACAGCTAGCAGCTGAGATACGGATTCCTGTAAAAGGTACACATTTATGCATTTGCAGAACATGGGAATGATCTAGGAACTTCAAAGGATGTCAAGGGGAACCCGACCGAGGTCTACAGGCGACTGGTTCATGGGTCTTCCTATGGTTTTGGTGCCAAGCCAGGTCTAGTACGAGCTGAGTATGCTGTTGATCATAACTCCGGCACTGGTGCATTCTTCTTCCGATTTGGAGAGCGGTTCTGACTTCTGAGATGCAATTGGTTGCATATTTTATAGAGTATATTCTAGTCTTTAGGTTTAGGCTTAGACTTTTTTATCAGTTTGTCTCAATTCGGAAAGGCATTTTTAGGAGGCGTGAAACCAAGTATATTATTCAGTTCGAGTGGAAAGCATGTTTCTCCCCAAATTGTACATTAACTATGTTGTTTGAAGGCGTATGACGGTATGAAGCGGTAGTTTGGGGAGTTTTTAATATACCGAAGGTCAAAAGATAAAAACATTGGGAGTGGGGAAGGGGCAATGGGCATACCATATCTCAAGACAATTGTAATTGAAGTTCTAATTCGCTAGACCTTGCAGCCAAAACGTGACACGTTTAAAATAGCAACAAACTTGATCTTCACCTTTAAAGCTGCACTTCCCTCCTATAAACCCAATTTCCTTTTCATCTCAACAAGACTAGATTCTATACCATCAGTATCACTGGAAAGTTGCATTTCCCTTCTATAAACCCAATTCCTTTTTCAACTGAGCAAGAGTAGCTTCTATATCATCAATATTCTTCTCAATATTGCTCCCTTCGCTAGCTTTATCTTCACCACGACTTCCTTTTCTCTGTGTCCCAGATGTTCTAAAAGAGCTGCCTGTCTGAGTTCCATCATATACTTCAGCCTCTTGATCAGTTATGTTGAGTTCTTTCTCAAGAAATTCCACAAATTCTTCTCCAATTTCCTGCCAGGTGCAAATTTACAAGATATATAATTTTATGTGAAAAAAGGTTTCTTCTATAAATAATAAAGTGTGTGTGTGAGAGAGAGAGAGAGAGATCACAATCAATTTCGCAGATACGACACAACTAATGAAGACAACACGGTCTCACCGCCAATTCTTCCCATAGGCTCTTTGGCTTTCCTTGTGAAGCAGCACTTGCTTCCCAATTCTGGAATTCTTCTTGAAGATCTCTAAAGAAGTCCTCTGTAACATCAAAACCAGAATTACATCAATGTGATCTGTGACAAAGTAAACTTGCAACACTAAGGGGAATGACAATAGCACAACAAGATTTGAGGATAACGAAATTTGGCTTTATGGCCCAAATGATGTCTCACAGTGAAAACATATCTACCTAGTGTTATTTGAACATCCCTCAAAAAATTACCTGCAGAATAAAGGGCTTAATCATAAGAACGTAGCGAACAAGCCTAATATTGAAAACAAGGATAAAATAGAAAACATGAAAAAGGCCAGAAAATTTTTCATCGACTCTGGAAGACTAACCACCAGGCTTTTTTTTCTTTAAAAAAAAATGTTTCTACAGATGACAAAAAAAGGTTTGATGACATGTTAGAAAGTCAGGGGCAACAAGGAAATCAAAGGTGCCTGGGACATGGACACTAGAGTCTACCACACAGGAAGATTAATACGCAGCTCACACAAATAGGCAGCGGGATTATTAGTCTAAATGTTCATTTGGAAACTCCTGTTATTATAAATCTGTTCAACTTCACATTCCCTACATGCTTGTCTATCTGGACATCTTTTAGAACTTTCTGTGGATGAATGCAGTTACTTGGATGTTAAGAATGAATTTGAGTCCATTGGCCCAAGAGATCCCTTCAGTAAAGGTTCCAATTAAGTAGTATCTCACTGTGCCAGCCAAATCGTGCCATGTCAGCAGCTATCATATTTTACGAGATAGATATCCCAATGGCTATATGGCACCTGTTGTAGGGGATTAACATTGAAGTAGACATCCCTCCTCAAGTGAACAGTACATGTAAACGAGAAATTTGACTTCCATTTACACGAGCTTTATAAATTCATAAAATATGAGATTGATTTCAATAGGATAAAAGATTTTACCAAAACCATAGAACTCTTCTTCATCTTGTGTTTTCCTACTTTGGCTTGTTTGAGCGCGAGAATAGGAATAATCAGATCCGTCATTTCTAGTGTCATATTTCCTCCGAGATTGAGAATTCAGTAATGTATTGTATGCATGTTTAATCCTCATAAATTTCTCCTGTGCATTTGCCTGTGCACCAAATATGTTTTCATGTTAGCACCATCTATCTATATGCTGCTAAAAGAATAAGATTTAGATTAGCAACTTATAGAAATGCAAAGTATGGAGGAGGTAAGATGGAAGAACATATAAGAAAGTCAACTTGGCAGTGAATTACACAAAGTGGTGTGGCGGGCCTACTCCCAATCACTTTATGTCATAAAATCACAGAACTAGAAACGGTAGCAGTGGCTTGAACATCAATAAACCAAATTATTATGGTGCAAGATAAACTGCCGAAAAATAAAACATATAGTTAAGCACTTAACCCCTCTTCCTTTAAAGCATCAAAAAATACACAGTAATAAGAAACAAGAAAAGCTATGCTGGTAGAATCAAGACTGTAAGTCAGAACTATAGGAAGCAAGTTGAGATCTCCAAACAAAGGTCAATTACTTTCTCATGATAGCCTTGCACAGGCAAATCATTTGTGTGGTGATAAGCGACACCTGTTTAAAGTCTATAAGAACAAAAAAAAATTAATAAAATAAATAGAAGCACTAGGAACATAAACAATGTAAAAAGTTAGGGCTCTGCAAAATATCCTTCTTTCTACTGGAATACCCTTCAACCATACATAAAAGAATTTACGGAATACCCTTCAACCTTGCATACATAAAAGAATTTGCGAAGCTCTTTCGTAGTTCAAAATCCAACATTCATCCTTTTTCTTCGGGGATGACATATTGGACTATCGGCAAAAGTGCAGTTTAAATTAGCTGTTTATAACTTTATAGAATAGAAGATAGAAATTTGAAGAAATTTAGTGTTATGAACCCACTAGGTAGAACTCACCCTTGAAAACTAGCTTACAAGGGAAGGGTGCCTAGGGGCTTATAAACCATCAACTAATCCCATACTTAGTCAATGTGGGATTGTAACAACCACCACGCTCCGCAACCGACGTCCACGGCGGTCCCGGCGCTCACACGGGTTGGCTGTGCGCTAGGTCTTTTTCCTAGCTCCGGGCGAACACTGCCATGCCGGCATCACCCCCCATGCCGCACGATTGCAACCGTCGCAACATGGCCTTAGATGTGGGGTGGCTCTGATACCATTTGTTATGAACCCACTAGGTAGAACTCACCCTTGAAAACTAGCTTACAAGGGAAGGGTGCCTAGAGGCTTATAAACCATCAACTAATCCCATACTTAGTCAATGTGGGATCGTAACAACCGCCATGCTCCGCAACCGACGTCCACGGCGGTCCCGGCGCTCACACGGGCTGGCTGTGCGCTAGGTCTTTTTCCTAGCTCCGGGCAAACACTGCCATGCCGGCATCACCCCCCGTGCCGCACGATTGCAACCGTCGCAACATGGCCTTAGATGTGGGGTGGCTCTGATACTATTTGTTATGAACCCACTAGGTAGAACTCACCCTTGAAAACTAGCTTACGAGGAAATGGTGCCTAGGGGCTTATAAACCATCAACTAATCTCATACTCAGTCAATGTGGGATCATAACAGCCTTACAAGGATTCCTAGGGCTCACGGGGTACTATCGGAAGTTCATCAAGAATTATGGACTTATTGCTGCCCCCCTTACCTCTTTACTCAAGAAAAATTCTTTTTCTTGGGATTTAGAGGCCAGCAAGGCCTTTGCAGCCCTGAAGCAAGCTGTTTCCCAACCACCAGTGCTTAAACTACCTGATTTCAACAAACCATTTGTAATTGAATGTGACGCCAGCGGGAAAGGCATTGGGGCAGTCTTAATGCAATCCGGACAGCCTATTTACTACCTTAGTCAAGCTCTTAAAGGCAAGGCACTCTTGTTGTCAACATACGAGAAGGAGTTACTTGCTCTAGTCAAGGCCGTGCAAAAGTGGAGACCGTACCTCCTTGGACAACCTTTTGTAATTAAAACAGATCAACAAGCACTTAAATTTCTGCTAGAACAGCGTGTGGGAACTGAGGCGCAGCAGAAGTGGATTACTAAGCTAATGGGGTACGATTTTTTTATTGAGTACAAAAGGGGCAAAGAGAACGTAGTGGCAGACGCTCTTTCAAGAAAAGAGGAAGACTTGGGGTTGTGTGCACAAATCTCCTTCCCTACTGCTGATTGGGTGGGGGAATTAAAGCAAAGTTATCTAAACAGTAAAGAATATTCTGCCTTGATGGGAAAATTGTTGAATAATCAAGAGGTTCCTAAGGGAACGACACTGCAGCAAGGGCTGATTTTGAGGAAAGGGAGAATCCTTATTGTGCCTGATTCCCCCTTCAAACTAAAGGTTTTGCAATTTATACACACTGACCCCATGGCTGGACACTCAGGTTATTTGAAGACTTACCAAAGAGCGAAGAGGGACTTCTACTGGGCAGGTATGAAAAAAGATATAAAAAAATGGGTAAGGGAGTGTGAGACATGTCAAGCCTCCAAGTATGAAACATTACCCCCAGCTGGACTCCTACAACCTCTCCCTATACCTCAACAGGTTTGGATGGATATTTCAATGGATTTCATCGAAGGGTTGCCCAAATCAAAAGAGTACTCAGTTATCTTCATGGTGGTTGACCGGTTCACAAAATATGGACACTTCATGCCCTTAGCACACCCTTACACAGCCTCAGAGGTGGCCCAAGTGTTCCATGGCTCAGTGTTCAAGCTACATGGTTTTCCAAAAACCATAGTCTCAGATCGAGACCCTGTGTTCTTAAGTGCTTTCTGGAAGGGTCTGTTTACACTTCAGGGGACCTCGCTGAACTTTAGCTCGGCCTATCACCCCCAAAGCGATGGGCAGACCGAAGCAGTGAACAAGGTGGTGGAAGGATACTTACGCTGTTATGCAAGTCTTAAGCCTACTGGATGGAGTCAGTGGCTACCCTTGGCTGAATGGTGGTATAACAGCACCTACCACAGTTCAGCCAAGATGTCCCCTTTCGAGGCCCTCTACGGGTATGTACCCCCAAGACTATTGGATTATATTCCAGGGACCTCTAACAATGTTACAGTGGATCAAATGCTACGAAATAGGACACAAATTCTCAACATTTTAAAAGGGAACCTTACGACAGCACAAGTAAGGATCAAAAATTATGCAAACAAAAATAGAACTGAGCGACAGTTTACAGAGGGAGATTGGGTATACCTTCGCCTCCAGCTGTACCGCCAGAAGTCAGTGGCGGCTCGCCGGAACATGAAGTTAGCACCGCGCTTCTACGGTTCCTTCAGGGTGGCTCAGAGGCTCGGGTTAGTCGCCTACAGACTGGAGTTGCCGTCCACTTCACATATCCACCCCGTCTTCCACGTGTCGTGCTTAAAGAAGAAGATAGGAGATCAGATCCAACCCTTGGCCAACCTTCCACCCACTAATGGTGACGGTGAGGTAATACCGGAACTAGAGGTTGTGCGAGACCCGCGTATGAAACAACAAGGAGATAGAGCTTTGACCGAAGTGTTGATTAAATGGATGGGACTTTCGGAAGAGGAAAACAGCTGGGAAAATTTGTGGAAAATGAGGGCTTTGTATCCACACCTTGTGGACAAGGTTTTCTAAGGGAGGGAGAATGTTAGATACCTTCAAGTTTGGAGATCCATGGAAGCTAAAGGAGTGAGCTTTAGGGTCGGTGGAGAGAGAAACTAAAAGTGCAGATGTAAAATCTGAAGAGGAATCGAGAAGGGACTTCGTATAAGGGAAAGGGTAAAACGCACAGCAGCAGGAGCTTACGGCGTCGTTGGGTCAATTAGAAGAATCGGCACAGATTGATGTTATTTCAATAAAGAGTTTAGTGTAAGAAACGCACCGTTTAGTATATTTAAACGGCTAAGTTTCAGTAGCCTTCTAGAAGATAAGTAAAGGGTCTTTTATGTAATTTCCTATTAAGTTGTTAAGTATCATGCCAGTGATGCGGGAGAATCATTCTGGAGCTTTCGGACTGTAATAGTTTTTGTTAATGGAGGAAGTGGGGACCTCGAATGCCCCATCGCGTATGTCTATGAAGATATTTTCTATCACTGTGTGTGCTTCTTCTTCACTGTGAATGTTCTGATTTATTTACAATTACTGTTCACAACTGGAAACGAGTAGAAGTCATCTTCCAACTTCTGGTCTTACTCTCTTACATAAGCAATTCGTGATGACATTTTGAGTTTCAAGGACTACTGGGCATTGCTCTATATGAATATGGGTGTGTATAGGAGGGTTGCTAAGGCATAATCGTCCTAAAGCACTAGATTTGGCCAATGGGATTTTGTTACATAATTTGAAAGATATTTTGGTGGATTTCCCCTTTTTTTTTCCTTTCTTGAGCGAATTCTACGAAGTTCAAAGATTTTCATGATTTTATGTGATCGCCAATAAAGAGTGGATTTAGTTATATTACAAACTTGTTTTGGTTCTAGCACAAGTATGCGTGACACAGATACAAACTGTGCCATAATTCAGGGATCCTTCTAGAGAACCAAAACCAGAGATCCTAAATCATGTAAACAATAATTGAGTTAAAGCATACGATATGACGCAACCAAAACGAAATTACTCGGAAATCAATTAATGCAATTCAAAAATAGGTAAAGATAAAGCCTTGAATTTACCACATTTTTTCAGAATTCAAATAACCCGAAATAGGAAAGCATCCTCTATTTCGAGTTAAATGCCCCAAAGAATCTCATGTAAACTTTTGTTTTTTTGAAAGGAAAGCACAAATACTTGTATTGAATTGTATGCTTAATATAGTACCTCCTTATTGACATCAGGGTGATTCTTCAGAGCAAGTTTACGATAAGCCCTTTTGATTTCATCAAGAGTTGCGGAGGGGGACAAACCCAAAACCTCATAAGGAGACTCTCTGAGACTCGCTCTCAAAGGGGTAATCCTTGTAGTCCTCGTTTTCTGCTTGTAATTGCAGAATCTACGTATCCGTATCGAAGGTTTAGGTTGGTTTTGCAAAGAGAGAAGCCAAGGGTGAGCCAGAGATCTGGCGCAGAGGTGAGAGAAACAGAGGTTGTGTGGTGGCGTTAGAGGCAGAGCCAATCCATGCATATTCGTCAAGTGATCTTGTCCTTGAAGATTCTCGTCGAGACACATCGCTTCGAATATTGGTCCAGTTTTCTACTTGTAAGTTTGTAACCATGGACGGTCACAAATAGTTGTAGGGGTTAGCTAGTGAAATTGTCTCTTTAGAAGGCTTTGTATTTACCATAGCAATTTGGTAAAACGAATATGAAAATTTGCACTTAAATTGGACTTTTAAAAGGCATAAATTTCGTGCATTTCTTTTAAAATTAAATATTTTTTTCATGTAAATATCAAAATAGCGGGTAGCCGTCCACCCATGCTTGGGCGGGTGAGGGCGGGGGCGGAATAGCGGAGGGCGGGCCCATGCTACCCACCCCTAGTATCAAATTTGTCAACTTTTATCCGCACTTTGTATTTACAAAGGGTTGGAGTTGATGATGTTTTTTTTTTTGTCTTCAACACAAATATTAGAAAGAGAAGACCAGAAGTTGGTATCCTTTACCCAAATTGGGTTATAATAGCATCTTAAATCAATTTGGAAGCTACACAAGAGAAACCTAAGACTGTTGTAGCTGCAAAATGAAATGGTATTATGTTTGCAGCATCGTTTCGTGCTCCTGGAAATTTGAAGTCATCACTTCTCATCCCCGAAAGCTTTGATCCGCTTAGATATATCGGACAGATGAAATTAGCCACAGCATTCATTTTAGATGGGCCCAAATGAAAATGATGGCTACTCAATTAGCCCTCTTTGAACCAAATCAGTCCTATGGTTCCTCCTCTTATTATATCCGACGGCACAGCTTTTGACTTTCCCTAGGCCCCACCTCAGGATCACCATCATTCACCGTTTGTTCCAAAACGTCTTCCGATGCCTACGTTGTACGGTCACGATCGAGCGTTGCACTCAGGAAAAAAACTCCATGCCCACCTGATCACCACCGGCTTGGCTCGTCTGACTCATTTTGCTACCAAGCTCATTGCTATTTATGCAGAGTGTGGAGAGCCATCTAATGCTCGCAAGCTGTTCGATAAAATTCCCACTACAAATGTAAGACGTTGGATTGTCCTTATTGGTGCATTCGCTCGATCCGGCTTTTATCAAGAGGCTCTGGGTCTGTTCCGTGAAATGCAGGAGCATGGCCTGAGGCCAAACAAGTATGTCATTCCCAGCATTCTCAAAGCCTGTGGGCGTGTCTCGGATAGAGAAACCGGGGAGAAGATACATGCTGTAGTTTTGAAATGTTCGTTTGAGTCTGATGATTTTGTTTCTAGTGCATTGATTGATATGTACGCAAAATGTGGTCGAGTTAAAATGGCGCAGCGAGTATATGATGGAATGGTTGAGAAGAATCTGGTGGCACTGAACGCGATGGTTTCTGGTTATGCTCAACATGGGTTTGCTAAAGAAGCACTCATCTTGGTAGAAAATATGCAGGCATTAGGAGTAAAGCTTAATGTAGTGACTTGGAATACCTTAATTGCGGGGTTTTCACAACAGGGTGATGAGTTGATGGTTTCTAAACTTTTTAGTTTGATGCACAGAAACGGAGTTGAGCCTGATGTGGTATCTTGGACATCGGTTATATCAGGGCTTGTGCAGAATTTTCGTAACGAGGAGGCGTTTGCTACCTTTAGAAAGCTGTTGGATCATGGATTCTGTCCAACTTCGGCTACAGTAACTAGTCTCTTGCCTGCATGTGCAACCACGGCCAATGTGAGGCGTGGGAAGGAGATTCATGGGTATGCATTGGTGATTGGAGTCGGAGATGATATATTTGTAAGGAGTGCCCTGGTAGACATGTATGCAAAATGTGGTTTTATAGCTGAGGCAAGGAATTTGTTCTATCGGATGTCTAAGATCAACACAGTTACTTTAAATTCAATGATATTTGGATATGCCAATCATGGTTACTGCAACGAAGCAATCGAGCTTTTCAAACAGATGGAGAAGGAAGAGGGAAAGAAACTGGATCACCTAAGTTTCACAGCAGTTCTCACCGCTTGCAGCCATGCTGGCCTAGTGGAAATTGGACAAAGTCTGTTCCAACTGATGCAAAAAAAATATTGGATTCTTCCAAGATTAGAGCATTATGCATGCATGGTGGATCTGCTTGGTCGAGCAGGAAAACTTGCTGAAGCTTATGACATGATTAAGGGAATGCCTGTCGAGCCTGATTTATTCGTATGGGGTGCATTGTTAGGGGCATGTAGGAATCATGGTAATGTTGATCTCGCTAAAGTTGCAGCTAAGCATTTATCAGAGCTTGAGCCTGACAATGCAGGAAACAAGCTGCTGTTGTCGAATTTGTATGCCAACACTGGCAGTTGGGGAAATGTTGCAAGGCTGAAGAATATAATAAAGAAAAGGAAAGGAAAAGATTTTTCAGGGTGCAGTTGGGTGGAGGGAGTGTGATAGCATCAACTTTGCAACAGAGTAGTATAATCAAATTTTGGGTGTCCAGCAAGTCATCATCAGCCTCATGCTTGCTTTATTATTGTCATATTTCTTCACCAGAGCTCCCTTCTGACTCATTTTTACATTTCTGCTATCAATCATCAATGGTTTGTGTTCTTATGACAGTTCTCCAATGAAATCAAAGGATGTAATTTGTCCATCAGCTCAGCTGACTCTTGTGGACAATGAGTTCTGTGCAGCCAAATTGAAGATGCAAGGAATCATCTCAAGGTGTTAGTGACATAAGGACATCATGAATTAGCAGGGGGAAATTTTGAAGAATAGAGGAACATGAATTGCATCTACATGTTTGATGGTCCAACTGCTCTCAATTGAGATTACCGAGGGACCGAGTGGGAAAAGAAATAGGAGCGGGAGCCACCCTTACAATTATATTTACAAATTACAACTGTCAAATACCTTTCATCTCTTAGATGAGATAAGATGTATTGAGATTAAAGTTAAAAAATTAAATAAAATATTGATAGAATATATTTTTTTAATATATATATTTTTTTTTTAAAATTTGAAAAAGTTGAATTGTTTATTTTATTTTGTATAGAAATTTAAAAAAGTTGTAATTATTAAATGTGATGAAATGAGACAAGTTGAGAAATTTCTTAAAAACAAAGCCTGAGAATTATAATATATATATATATATATATATATATATATATATATATATATATATATACGCACGCACGCACACATTGTTGGTAATTCTTTGTTGTAATTAGGATTGTACATCCGTCATAAGTGAAGATTTATTAATAAAATTTGAGAAGGGTCATTACTGAAAATGTGGCTCCAACTCTTATTTTAAAAAAAAAAAAGGCGACGTTGCTGCAGAAAGAAAAGACTGCACAAGATCATACTGGGGATGATTCTAAAGTTGTAATCGATGCCAACTTTATTAACTGACTGTTAATTGCCGCTGAGAATTAGCAAAATGAAGAGACTATGGAAAGAATGAATATCAACAAAAGGTGAGCCGCTAGGTTAGGCAGAGCATAAGAGACACGGGTGCTTAGGGCAGTGCATGGGAGCCTTGCATTGGTTGATATGGATTTTGGATGCAAAAGTGGGGGAAGATAATAGAGGCAGCAATCATTCATTCATTAGTCATCGAATCACAACATAGCACGTCAGCATGGGAAATATTCAAGCCGTAATAAAAATGAGCCTCTATAAAACTTTGATGTATAATAATTTAATAATGATCCAGAGATGCTACACCAGAGAGAGCCTGATAAAAATGTCATCATGAAAAGACATCAAAGCAAAACCAAAGTGAATGCCATTGTTGTTTAGAAACCAACCAAGGCTCATACACGTTCAACTCATGAGTAGCTAACTATATTGAGTAGGCTTCAGTCTGAAATGACTTTCAAGCACACGCAGCACTAAATTATAGAACTCAAAAGAGCTAAAAATGGCTAAGGGAGAGAGGGCTAGAGATAACTCATCTTTATTGACAACACAATTTTGGTGCCATACAGTGAATCATCATCTTGAACGACAGCATAATATTAAGTAATGCAGATTGTTCAAAAGTGCAACACATGAATGCGTCTATCAGAAAATTGAGCACAATTACGATTGGAGAGGACCTTAAGGAAAAACGAGCAAACTTCCTTCAGAGTGAACTTGGAGCAGCACATCTCCGCAAGTGAGGCAACACGATATCAACCAAAGTCCTCTCTGAGTAAAACAATAATAAATTTGATGAATACTCTGCTCCACTCTAAACGTATGGAGGTGTCCTGCTTTGTATTTATAAATGATATAGTTGATTACAAGATAAGAAGATAACAACCGAATGATCCTCACTCAGATTGAATTACATTTATCCATATCTCTCTCAGTATTTGAATTTACAAATTGGATATCTCTGGAGTGATCTTCTCGAATTGATGTTTATCTTTGTGTTTGACTTGGTCTGGAACATTATCTCTTACACGCCCCCTCAAGCAAAGCGGGGCAGCAGCCATGTGAAGCTTGTCTTTGAGCAAAGTAAACTGTGGTGAAGATAGAGGCTTCGTCAATACATCTACCACTTGATCCTTCTCAAAAATGAAATGAACATCCAACAACTTCTTTGACACATGTTCACGTACAAAATGATAGTCCAGTTCTATATGCTTGGTACAGGCATGAAAAACTGGATTAGCTGTCAAATAGGTGGCGCCGACATTATCACACCTGAGAATAAGAGCATGAGGCTGGGAGATGTCAAGTTCACGGCAAAGAGATTGTAACCATATGAGTACAGCTGTAGTATTTGCAATGGCTCTATACTCGACTTCTGTACTAGACCGTGCGACCGTGGTTTGTTTCTTGGAACTCCAAGTCACAATATTATGACAAAAAAAGATGCAATAACCACTGGTGGATCACCGATCATCAGGAG